>NW_007726209.1:184129-184631 GCF_000696425.1 Galeopterus variegatus | reverse complement strand
CCCCCCCCCCCCCCCCCCAAGTTGGTGCTCGAGAGAGAAACTGAGAAGAGAGTTAAAGGGCTTGGGGCAAGTGAGCCGTTTTCCCGGGATGGGCGGTGAGGATGGCGGCCCAGGCGGAGACCCTGTACAGCTGCTTAAACCTGTGCAGCTCGAGAAGAGAAAGATGCCAAGTTAGGGGCGTTGCCCGGTTTCCTGCCCTCGCGCGGCCGCTAGCTTCGCGGACTGCAGAGGAATCGGGTCCGAAGGGTCTCCTGTGGGTACCATCCCGCGACACGGCTGGGGCGGGTCCCCCGTCGCGCCCTCGCCAGGCGCCGCGGAGCCACCTGCGGGTCTCCAATAGTCTCCCCAGCTTACGCGCGGCTGGCCCCATCGGGTCTCTCCCTCCCCGCCGTTCTCGGTGCGCGGGCTCCGGTGCCGGGGCTTCGGGGCGGGTCCCTGCCGCCCGCACCTGCCCCCAGGGGCGGAGCGCGGAGGCGACACCGCGGCTCCAGCCTCCGCCGCC
>NW_007726209.1:161561-183129 GCF_000696425.1 Galeopterus variegatus | reverse complement strand
CAGCCTCCAGGCCGACCCCGCGCCCTCCTGTCGGCCAGCCCCAGCCCCAGCCCCGGCCCCTCCGGCGCCCACTGGAAAAGTTTGCGGGAGGCATATCTTTGCTTTCGGAGCCGAGCGCTGCCAGGGGACTGCGGGCTCCGCTTGCTCGGAGGGGCCCAGGCTCGAAGCGTCCTCCTGTCGAGCCCCCTCTGGTCCCCTCAAGCTCGGGTTCTCCCGCGGGAGAACTTCCCTCTGCGGGTTTAGCCTCGAGGTGTCCCTCGGTGTCCCTCGGTGTCCGCCGGGCTACCCGCCCCGGCGAAGGGCTCAAGGAGAGCGAGCCCGGCCCGGATCACCGTTGGAGGGGGGCGGTCCCCGACGCTCACTTGCCGGGGACCCGAGTCATGGTGGATCTGATAATGGGGGCAGAGGACTGGGACATTTGGGTTTGGGCCACCAACCTCATCTGGATGGATGTCACTGAAACCTGGCGGTTCCCGGAGCGCGCGTCTCCAGACACTGGCCTGGAACCCCGCAAACGTCCCTCTTTGGGGAGGCCAAACTCTTCCTCCGACCGACAGCCGACGCCCCCTTTGAGTTGCCGGCGCAGAACGCAAGAGCCTCCCCAGTTCATTCCCGCGTCTCTCTCCTCCTCCTCCATTCCTCCCTCGTCTCCTCTCCGCTTGCATTCCTCGCGGAGGGCGCCCGATTCTTGGCAGCATCTATACCTTTTCTGCTTCTTGCTGGATCCAAATCCAAATTGGCCCCCTCAAAGAGAATCAGTGGTTCCGTTAAAACCGCTTAGTGGCCAAAGCGGGATTTTTGCAGCCAGGCCTTCAGGGGAACCGGCTCTTTGTACCTCCACCCCTTTTCTTGGAAGCCTTCATTTGTTGGCTGTGGTGGGTTTATATATTTTAGTCTTAGCAGGTTTCTGTCCTATTCTTAGTATCTCCTGTACATTTTTATTCTGGTTTAGTGTTCGGAAGCACGATCTCTTTCTCCTTAGAAATTCTAAACTGTAGCATGTAAAATAGAATGACATGGAAACGGCAATTCCCAGAGAATCGGCAGAGATGCTCAGCGAGAATTGGAGCGGCTCCAGTTGCAACGAGTTCTGCTCCTATGTTGCAGTTTCTCCCCCAATTCTCACATAACTAGAGGTCATTTTAGAGACGATAATTGGTGACATCACACTCACCCAGCAAAACCTGTCACTGTTATTAGAGGGTGTGTTAATTACCTTTGCCCCCGCCCCCCGCAACTAATATCGTAGGATTTAAAAATTTTGTATTGACGAAAGACAAAAGCCTAGGTTGAGCTTATTTTTGTAGCATTGCGGGTCATCTGCAAGAGCTGGCCTTCTACTCTCCACCCCACAAAACGATAGGAGGGTGCTAGGGTGAGTTAAGATTTAGCATCATTTTGTAGCTTAAAAAAGTGCTAGGGTGAGTTAAGATTTAGCATCATTTTGTAGCTTATGCTCAAGTACAAAAAGCCCATCTGAATTAATTCTTAAGGTTATTTTTCACTGGTCAACTGCACTTTATTTTCCATTATATTATAGCATGAAAGCATTCACTGTTCATAAACTGTCACTGTGTGAAAGCATTGCATGTCACACACAGCTTCTCTGTTAAGATGAACCCTGTCCCCTAAAGTACCCAGTGCCGTGTGGCATCGAGAGCTGAAAATCAGTGTGACATTCTTTTGTTTGACCTGTTCTGTTTTGACATGTTCCAGTTAATGCTGAATGAGTCATTTTTGTTAAATAAATCAGGTTACCTGGGGAAGTTTATTGTAATATTTTTTGCTATTTTTTTTCTAATGGGGCTGCGTCTTTCCAATATGGATTTTTGTATCCCTTGGGAATGGTTTGAGTGCTGTTACCTCTTTTTTAATGGTGAGAGGATTTGGGGAGGAGGAAGCCTCAGCAGTTGCCTGCTGTGCGTCTGTCCATCCTGCCTGGTTTGCTTCCTTCTAGGCCTAAATACCTATAGTGTGTGTGTTGGCGGGGGGATATCCTGGATCTGCACCTGTATTTGGCATTCTCTTTTGTCCTAATTTCCTTCTGAGCTATCACGACACTGTTCTAGACTGTGTCTAACTCCAGTCAAAGGGTTGCTTTATAATCTAGTGTTTTGGGACTTAGAAGGCATTTTTCCCTTAGAAGGTTCCCAGAAACCTAGCTAGTTCGGAATGTCAGTAACTGCAGTGCCATTTAGTTGAGCTTGTAGCTCAGGGAGCAAGAGTGCTGTGGTCTGAGACCTTTAGGGACTGAACGCATGAAAAATAGACCAAATCTGGGCCGGCCCGGTGGTGCACTGCTACAGTGCGCTGCTTGGGAGTGCGGCGGCGCTCCGGCCGAGGGTTCGGATCCCACATACAGACCGGTTCCAGCTCACTGGCTGAGCGAGGGGCGGGCGCAGCACCGAGGGTTGCGATCCCGTTGCCGGTCCCCGGTCCGGTACGGGCGTGACACTGAGGGTTGCAATCCGTTGCTGGACATGAAAAAAGACAAAAAGGAAAAAAAAAATAGACCAAATTTATCTTAGGACTTTTCTCCCATTTCCCTCCCCGAAAGTGTTTTCTCATATTCTGTCCTCAACTTTAGGGTCCATCTTATACTTAGAGGGTTTCATGCTTCAGCATTTCCCATTACCTCCCCATCTCATAAAAATTCCCTTTTCTTGAGAGAATTCAAGCTTGACAAACTCACAGGAGAAAGCAATTGGAACTAATTCATATTAGTATGGAAACAACTGATGACTTCAACTTCCCTACATATATTTGCATCCGCACCTCCCCCTGCAAAGTAAATAAGGGATCAGTCCTTCATTAATACAACCCTATGCTTAGTATTGCTGGGCCCAAATTGCAAATATGTGAAATCTGAGTGAGATTAGAAATTTGAATGTGGAGGCCAAGTATGGGCAGGGAGAATCCAGCCCTGTGTACAAAGCTGAGACATGTTTTAGATTTTTAGGCTGGTCTGCCTCTCTGGGCTGCCTTTCTTCTACCATTGAAGCACAGCTTCCTGAAAACTTTAGGAATTCTCATCACATCTTTGTGGCTTGTAGGTGTGCATGCATCCAACGCATGTGTAGAGGCACCTGTGTGTGGAGCATTCATTTATGAACTGGGTCTTTGTAGGTCATCATACTCCACTTCTCTCTGACAAGTGGAAAGTTTTCCATTCTTGGTATCAGATGTATTTTTAGAAAGGAAAATCAGCAGGAAATAAGCAAAGGTTGCATAGAAATGGGAAAGTCCTCCCTTTCTGGACAGTCTTCCCATGGCACTTACTCTGATTGTTTTTTTTTTTTTTTATTTCAGAACAGGGTCAGATCTGGGGAAGAACCAGGAGTCCTACCACAGAGAGGACCCAAGTGCCACCTTAGCAGGGCAATCCAGCCCACATGGGCTGTCATCTGAAACTCCTCCAGAGGAGTGCTGGCCCGCTGCTGGGCGAGGTGTGTAGATTGGTCCACACATGTGGTCAGGACCAGGTATATTATTAAAACCAGCTGGCTTTGGAAGGAAACATATATGTAGTGTGGCAGAATAGAAAACCCAGATCATTATCGTTCCTCTTACAAAACTAAATCTACTTATAAAAGGATCCTTTGTTTTACCCCCAGTGGATAAGCCTCTTGAGATTGTTGCTGTCAAAATACCCAGCAAATAAACTGCTTATCTGAGTTATTACTTAAATGTTATAGCTTTATTTTTCCTGAAAATCTGTTGGCCAGGATAAAGGGAAGATTTTTATATCATTTGGGAAAAGGGAAATAAATTATTAGTTGTGTGTGGGATCTGCTCATTCTAGGATGTGGCTTTGACTGATGATTGTAGTTGAAAATCAGAATGGGGTGTTTTTTTGGCAGTTAAGGAAGAAGTAGACAAAGGGACGTGCTGTACTTTCATTTGAAATCACTTGTACTCAGGGCAGAATTTGACGAGAGGTTTTTCTTTTTTCCATCCAAGTGCATTTATGAAGGAGGGTTTGGGGAGATTTTTACAGTGAGATGATGGAGATGGTGTTTATACTTACTGTTTGCATTCTCATTTACCTTTTGATCCTATGTACCTTCAGGTTTCAATTATGTAAAAATCTCTGGGCTGTGAGCTGGGCTCGCTAAGCAGCCTTCTTGTCATTCCCTCTTGCTTTTTTCAGGCCTTGCTCAGGGATGCTAGAGTCTGGGTAATAAATGCAACTGAGAAGTTTTAGCGGAGTCCTTGTTATAATTTTTGAACCAGATGCAGTTTTTGGCAATCAGAAGCTTAGTGCAGTGCCCTGTCTGACAAATGAGACCATGTCTCTTATGTGATATGCCCCACACTGTGTGATACTTTACAAATGGCGTCTAACCTTTGACTACCAATTCCTTCATCATTTGGAGCCATTGTGATGAGACCGCTCAACCTTTGAAAAGTATATTGTGAGATGTTTAGTCAGAGGTGGTGTAATAACCTCTTGTTTATATAGAATACGTGACTGAAAATTTGGTTCTCTTTGCAAGTAAGAGATGCCACGTATGATCTATTATCAAAGGAGAAGAAAAATATAAATCAAGATCATAAAAATATAAATCAAGATGTTGTAGTCTTTCACCCAAGGCAGTTGAAGCTTGAGCATTGCCTGGGAGTTGTCATGAATTTCTGCTGTTGTCAAGGACTCTCAATGTTGAAAGCATAGGAGACAAAAATAGAATCTCTTCTATGTGGCCTATCTGGGAAGCTACCCTCAGTTTGAGCAGGTTTACCCCACTTTAATATTCTGAGAATTTTTTTGATGTGTGCTTAGTACAAAGTGATAGAGCAGAAAGAGGAGGGAAGAAAATGTGGCATAGATTTGTAATTCGGGCCTGGCAGCTGTTGTTGGTTGTTTTAAAGAGAAATTGTCCTTCTCCTTTTACTAATTGTTGAGGGAGCAGTGAGGGCATTTGTAGTACTCTGTGACTCCTTGCTTCGAACAAAACCCAGTCCACCAGTTGGGACTGTGCTGGTGGATCAATGCAAATCAATGGCCACAGCTGAGGAGCCCAAATGCCCAACTGAAATGTGGCTATTTGTGCTGTTTTCCTAACAGAAAGGCCTTGTTGGAAGGAGCTGAGTGACTTATCATAGGGGGCCAAGGAAATGGCCTAGTGTGATATGTCAGGGAGCTGTGGGGTCTGTGCGGATTTTCTAAGAGGACAGCTGCTGTCACCCTGCAGAAATACATGTCCCATATTGCCAGAGCCTGTGATTTTTCAAGGGATGCCGGAAAGCTTGATTTTCATGTGAAATCTCCTAATTGTTAAAACACAGCGTGGGCCAAACAAAACACATCTTGGCCCATGGGCTGTTAGTTTGCAGTCTTTGGATAACAAATTGTAGCTTTGGCTGTGGGTTTCTTAGTAAGGAAATGTCTAACTTCCTTTTCTCCTTGTTTTTCTCAGGCTTACTAGAAAGCAGCACCCGACTGAAACCTCATGAAGCCCAGAACTACAGAAAGAAGGCATTGTGGGTGTCCTGGTTCTCCATTATTGTCACACTGGCCCTCGCAGTGGCTGCCTTTAGTGAGTATCAGGAGTCTGCTGATCAATATGTGCTGGTGTTGCCTGTTTTATTCTCTAACTCCTGTGGGATGTGCTTTTGCTTTTAGTTGACTGTTATTGATGAGTAAATTTTTTAGATGCTTGGATACTAAGAGTACTTATAAATTAGTAAAATGGCTTCTCTCCTCTGCAGAGGGAAGAGGTATTAAGAAGAAGAAATGGAGAACGGTACGGGAGCCTTGGCTCTCATCAGTATGCGGGTTTGTGGAAGTAGATTCTGGCTGCCAGCTGAATAGTGAAAATATTCTCTTGGTGGAAGCCTTCAGCTTGGGTTTACATGTGACACACATATATCTTGAGATTCACATTGTGAGCCTAAAGCAACAAGATGAGTGCGATATTGCAGTGAGCCCTCTCCTTTTCCCTGACAATAATCTGTTTAAGGTTTAGAATAAAATCATATGCACATTTTAATGAAAGAAAAATGCATGGGTCCTTTCTCAAGTTTTCAGTGGCCACAGAAACAAAAACGCTTATTGCAATCAAGAAAAAATAAGAAAATGCAACAATCTCTGCCTGTGGATATTCCTCTTCGGGGTTTAGGAAGCCCTATTGCATATGTTTTCTCAGCTAACATTTGCAGCCTATGAAAATGTGTTTGTGCTATTTATTCTTATTAATTGTGCAATGATTCACAAGCCTAAGCAGTGACAGCTACAGCTCAACCTTGGTAAAAAACTGTGGTGGTTTTTTTATGCTTGGGAAAAGAAGACTGTATTTTGTCTATTTTGTGATGAATTTATTACCTACCAGAAAGATCTATATTTTTAGTGATAAGCATCATACAAGGTATCTCATGTGACAATCCTCAGACTAGGGGAAAAAAAAAAAAAAGGACTGTGTCCGCTGGAAGATCTGGCTGTGTGTGTTGTTTAAAATTCTATTCTGCAAGGTTAAATCTGCTGCTGGAAGTTGGGGTTGGCTCCCCAGAGGGAATATTAGAATTTGACCAACTGCTCCCTGCAAAACTAGGCATATATTACTTGAAGCAATTTATATTGGAAACACTGTACCACATTTCAGCTCTTAAAAAGCCAAACATTTAGAAGCAGAAGATAATGCATTTCAGGGTATAAACATTTCCCAGGGAGCCAAAAATCTAATCAAGAGGAATTCTGATTCCTGAAAATAGCTACTCTTTCTCTTTACCCCTTCCCCTTTTTTAAATGCTGAAACAAGAATAACAGGCCCAATTGATGTCCCTAGAGGATAATTTGGTTGTGGTGGCTGGTGGAGGATTCTGGACCAGACACGGTAATTTACATATGTAATGAAAGAGGAATGGAATGAAGGGAGGTGATTTACAAACAGAGTTTAATAGTTACTCAGACATGTCCATGTGCCTAATAAAGCTGTTATGACTTCATCATGTAGGTGTCTGAATGAGGACCTGAATGTGAAGAAATATTGAGCAAGTCTTTCCTTTGGAAGAGTGATATTACATTTGGTGTCTAATAATAGCGAAAAATTATGAGGAAATTTTGGCTTCACATGTTATACCTGATGGGTTGGGTGATCTTAAAAAGTGTCGTTCCATTTCCTTTACTATGGAAAGACTGTTGCATAATGCATACGGAGATAGAATGTTGCTTTCTGAAAAGGGTTTTCATTTCTTTATCTTTTTAAAATAATTTTACCCCTTTATTTCAGCAAGTATTTAATTTAAATCCTCTAACTTCATGCCTGTAAAATGCTGACATTGGCATATAAAATCACGATTGGCGTTATTTTCTATAGTACTTGCAATTTATTCTCAAGTTGCTTTCAACTTGTTCTGGTTTAGTTAAACCAAAAAATGTACGAGATGAATTATATTTCCCCCCACTTTAACCCACTTTTGTAGAATAGGAATCAGTACTCAGGAGTGTTAGGTGAATGAACTAAGAGAGCTTTAACAAGATTTTTCTTTTTTGAAGTTAGGTGGAAGTAAAGTACTTCATTGAAAATGATAAATTTAACCTAAAGATTTAGATATCATGCTTCAGTCTCATTTATTTTATAATCAATTACAATTTTTTGAGACAATTGGGTCATCCCTATGGCCATTCTCTTGCTAAGAGCAGAGTCTTGGAGCTGTATCTAATGGGGTGAGTTGGAATTCCTGTCTTTACTCATTTTTTATTTAATTGTAGATGCTGATTTTTGGTTGAACATTTTCTGAAGAAATAGTGTTGTCTCTTTTGTATTTGGAAATGAGGGAGATGGATATGTATAAGTTTGGGGGCCACCTCTTTTCTCAATCAACTGGAAAGATTCATATTTTTACACAGTCCATACATTGAGAGTAAAGATTGTTACCCTTCACCTCCCATAAGCTGCCAGGTAATCGGTATGTTGTGTTTTTTCAAGTTAGTAGATTCTAAAAGACCTAACAATAAAATTAGCTTAGTTTTAACTAATCATATATGTAACTATGATTGACATTCACGTGTCTTGTATGGTTTGAAAAATTAGGTGGACTCTCACAGTTTGTGCCTGGAAAGTGTTTTGAAAGGGATGTGATCTATCTTAGATAGCACTCGGTGATACAGTGATTTTGGACCTGTTCAAATGCTGATATAAAACCAGATGGTAATACATCTTGAATATTTCAGAGAGAGCCCTAGTTTAGTTTTAAAATTGATTCTGTTTATATTCACTAGGCAGCATGGAAAATGGCAATCCTGTTATGAACAAACGTGAAAAAAAAGTCTGTTTTAATAATGAGACTAGAAAGAGAACAGAAGTTCTGTTTCAAAGCTCAGGTTTTGACATCATTGATATCTTTGTTAGAATGATTTAGAAAAATGCATTTTGACTCTGTATTTGAGGTTTGAGTGCAAGTTAATTTTTAAGGCACTCAATACATGTTCTGTGGGAAATGAAGATATATTTGAAACATTTTCAGAGGAAAATCTTTTATAAGTTCCACAGCTCCATTAACAAAAAAAGATACTCCAAACCAAGATCTTCTCAGAAAAAGCTCACTTAAAAATTTAGCATATTAAGGATTAGAAAAAATCTCTGAAAGGAGTGATTTTCTTTTTATACGTGGGAATATTAAAATAATTTGTTTGATTTGAGTATAAACTCTTGACCTGTAAAAATAGTAGAATATGTGTACTCATCCTTTTTGTTTCTAAATTGAGAGGCCAAGGATTGAGAGGTGGATAATATGGAATCGAGCAACTCTTTCATAAACTCAGCAAAAAGTGTCTGGGAGTCTTTCTTAGGTGTTCTCTCACCTGACAGACACATTGTCAGGTAGAAAAGGCAGAAAACCCTCCAGGGACTTTCTGGTGTCCTGGGAGTAGCATCTAAATAGTTACAGTGGCCTTGAAGGTCTGGCTTGACCTGGCCTTTGTCCCCCTTTCTCAGACACCCTGAACTACTTCTCATTGGGCTGGAGCCCGTGTCCTTTGGTCAAGCTCATCTTCTCACAGATTTCACATGGCAGACTCTGTGTTGGCAGGTCACCTGCACAGAGAGGCCTCCCAACCACATGGCCTCAACCCCCCAGAGTGGTTTTATCCATTACACCCCCTATTTCCTGCATCACGGTTCTTGCCTTTGTGTCCCTCCTCCATTGGATAACGAGGTTGTGAAGCCCTTGTCTCTTGTGCTTGTGTCACCAAGGGCTCCACTCCTGAAACACTTCCGTGAACCAAAGACTTATATGTGCAGTTTACATTCTGTTCATAGAGTGATCCTTAGTGTAGCTCACTGGCCTTGTATTTATTTTACTGAAAAAATCAGAACATACACACGATCAAAATTCATGAGGCCAGAAGTTCATAACGCCAATATCTGTGCCATCCCGAAGTCTCTCTCTCCCAGTTTCTGACCCCCACAGACAGCCTTTGTTACCATACCTCGTGTGTCCTTCAAGATGTTTTCTGTGCAGGTACAAGCCCAGGTGTGGTGCCCACATACACTTCCAGTTGTCACTTATGTCAGATATGGCATCTTATCCTTGCTGGCCTTTTGACCAGCACAGGCCTCTTCAAAGGCTAATGTTTTCACTGTTTTGTATGATGTGGAATTGGTGTGGAGAATCTTCAGGAATCACCTCCCTATGGACTTCTGCCTGCTGCTGCTGAACTGGCTGATGGAGTGGTGGGCTGGGGGATGTGGGCAGGAAGTTTGTGAGCCACATCCTGGTGGTGCCGAGTGGGATAACTTCTCCCTGTAAGTGTGCGTGGTGAGTGATAACTACGGAGGCTGCTTCTGAGAAGTGGAAACTAGGAGGGAGGAACAGGCAGAAGTGCCATTTGGGAACCTCACTGTGACAGCAGTCCCTGCCTCTGGGCTCTGCCTTCATAGCCCTGTGGTCATGTCATCAAAGATTTGGTACCTGTCACCCCTATGCTGCTAGCTCACTGACAGCACACGGAGTACCGAGTAGTATGTTAGCCAGGCCCCTTTCTTACCACGAGGCCCCTCATGATCTTGCCCCTTCTTCCTGGCTGGACTTATCTCCTCCCATTCCCCCAGCTTATGTCCTGCTTTAGCCTGCACATGCTCCCTGGAGTTCCCCAAACGCTGTGTCCTGCTCTTTGCTTTCATACACACACCCCTGCTCTTCCCTGGTTCCCAGATGCCTTTTGTCCCTGACCCCCACCCTTCTTTTTCCAGTTAAATTTTACTTATCCCTTAAAATCAAGATGAAAGGTCACCTCTTCCAGGAAATATTCTGTGGCCCTCCAAGCTGATTTCAATGCTATTTTTTTTCCTTATAGTCCCATGGATGCCCATAGATCAGAAACTTGATGTATGATACTTGAGTCATCTGTTATTGCTTTCTGCATTAAGATACACTCCTCCATGCCCTGGCCCCATCTTCTCCAGCAGTGTCCTTAGTCCCTAACACAGTTGGCACTCAGATACTGGTTGGGCTGGAGTCAGTTTTGACATTTCCCTGTTGAGGTCACCATGGTTGCAGCAGGTCAAGGATGTGTGTTTGTAAGTAAAGATCCCAGACAAAGGAATGGCAGCTTTCCTAGGTGAGTGGGAGCCAGGAGGGAAGCTGCAACTCGGGCCTCTTCCACTTTGTGAATAGCTGGGATGCAGAAGCTCATTGTCTCCCCTCATCCTGACCCTGCTCCCCAGCTCCCCTCCCTCTGCCTCTTCTTGGACTGAAGGATCTGGCTTCTATTGACAGGGGCTTGCCTGATGCTGTTAGGAGAACACATCTTCCTGAGTCTCCATGCTCACAATGAGCTGCTGTTTCTAGCCAGGGAGTGGAGGAGGGATCTGTGCAGCTGCTTGCCTGTTCTGCCTCCCTTCTCGGTGCATTCTGCACACAGTGTTTAATTAAAAGTGTGGCCAGGGTGCATTAGCACGAGGGTGTCCTAGTTGCACGGCTGTGGCAGTGACACAGGGTGGCTGGGCAGCGAGCCCCAGCTGGACTCATCTTATCAGGCCTGGTGTGTCCTTGTCCCTCCTCGCTTTGGTCCAAACGAGCAGGAGTTCCCTGGGAAACGTGTGAGGGGTTTTCTTCTTGCCTCTCTTTCTAGTCGTATTTGTCAGGCAGTTGGATGAGAAGGAGTTTTCTGGTCTGCTTATGTTCCAGGGCTGTGATTTGGTCCTCTGGGAATTGCTTCTTTAAGATGAATTTAAGGTGTAGATCCTCCTGGACAAGTGGTTACTTCCTGGGGCCCTGTGCTGTGCTCTGAGATGTAGGAGTATTGAGACTTGGAAGGAATGGCCGAAGCCAGAGGTGGGGAAAGAACCCTCACTCCCTCCAATATAGGAACCTGTTCCTCACTTTCCACCGTCTTCTGTGCCTGATGCCCATCCTCCTTCCAGCTGGTGAGGGTGTTCTTCCAGTCCTTAATGAGTGTCTGGTGGTGACGGAGGGTCCGCTGTGCCAGATACCAAAGATGAGAAGTGGAACGGTCTTTCTCCTTCAAGAGCTCAGGTCTAATGGGAAGGTGAACTCTCTAGATGTCAGAGCAAATGGCAGGGCAGTGGGTTGGTTGGTACCCACCCTTCCCCATTAGACACACAGGGATGCTCAAGAGAGGGCATCTGATCTGTTAGAGTAAAGACAGTCTGCAGACCCCAGGAGCCCGTTGCCTCCCAAGATAATGAGATGAAAATCAGAGCTATCAGTGCAGAAGCTAAGGCTGCCCTGGGACAGGAGTGGGGGAAGGTTGCTGGTCTCAGTGAGAGGGGCTTGGGCATAATATCCACACAGAGATGGGACACGGCTGCATTAGCATGCTCCGGCTGCCTTAACAAAGTACCACAGACTTGCTGGCTTGCACAGTGAGCTGCTGTTTCGGGAGTGGGGGAAGGTTGCTGGTCTCAGTGAGAGGGGCTTGGGCATAATATCCACACAGAGATGGGACACGGCTGCATTAGCGTGCTCCGGCTGCCTTAACAAAGTACCACAGACTTGCTGGCTTGCACAGTGAGCTGCTGTTTCTAGAAATTTATTTTCTCACAATCCTGGAGGCTAGAAGTTTGAGATCAAGGTGTTGGCAGGGTTGGTTTCTTCTGACACCTCTCTCCTTGGCTCACAGATGGTTGTCTTCTCCCTGTGTCTTTACGTGGTTGTCCCTCTGTGTGAGTCTGTGTCCTAATTTCCTTTTCCTATAAGGACTCCAGTTACACAGGATTAGGGCTAACCCTAATGACTTCATTTTAACTTAATCACCTCTTTGAAGACCCTACATTCAAATACGGTCACATTCTGTACTGGAGTACTGGAGGTTAGTCCTTCGACATATGAATTTTGGGGAGGAACATTTCAGCCCATGACAGTCTCGGCCAGCGCTAGGCAGGTGAAGAAAGCTAAGATACCGTAATAAAGCAAATGCCTTAAAAGGCATCTACCTTAAAAGACATTTGCCTTCCATGAAAAGGTGGGCCAGAATAAACATAGCCACCCACTGGCCCAGGAAGACAGTGAGAAAGCTTGTGTGTCTCAGCGTAGCTCTGTGTGGGGTGAGGATGGGGTGAGGATTGGGGAGTCTTCCACTGGAGTTCATAACCACGAGACTTGACATCATATCAGTTTGTGTTTGGATCTTTCGTAAGGTAAATTTCTCAGGAAATAGACTCTGAAACTCTGATTTACTGCAGGAGGTTTATTGGGGGGTGGGGGCTGGCAGAGGGTCTCAGGAATAACACCTGGAAGGGAGCCAGGGAAGCAGTATTGAGCAGAGGGAGAAATGGGACTGCAGTGCTGTTACCTTGGAGGCTTGTCCCATAGGGACTTGGAGGCTGGGATGGCCCTTCAGAGTCGTCCAATTGAAGTACGGGGACCTGAACAGTCATTGGTGTGGGCTGCCCCAGGACCAGGTGTAATCTTGGGGGAGGGCAGCTTCCATGAGTAGAGGGCAGTTCTAGGACAGGGATGTAGCTATCAGCATCCCTCCCTCTTGGCGGCTGGGGAAAGTGTGCCCAGGTCCTGAAGGAGGAGCCAGGAGACACACATCCAGTCTAGGGATTTGTACCCTCCACCTAGCCTGGGAACCCTCAGGCTGAGGTCTTAACATGGATGTGGTCCTAGGTTGGAAATACCCCAGGAGCATTGAAAGAAACCAGTGCAGAACCTCAGCCCAGGCCAGCAGGCGTCCCATGGATGCAGCCCTACCAAAGATGAGCTCACAATCCAGCATTAGAAAGCTCCTGAGAAAAGGGTCTACCACGACTGAGAGCCATACACATGGCATGATTAGAACTGAGATTCCAAATACAAGAATTATCTGACAAAATCTGTAAAATAAATATGTTTAATATGGATAGATATTCAGAAAGGAACCAAACACACGAAAGAGAAGGCAGTGAAAAGAGCAACTGGAAAATAACCAAATAAATATATTTTTGTTATTTTTTATTGAAGTCTAACATGGATGTAGTTCTAGAAAAGTTAAGAACTATCACAGTCCCCATTCTCTCTCCTCTGTCATTTCCCACCCACCCCAGCAATCACTTTACCTCTTGTAGCTGATTCTTTTACTTACTTATTCATATAAATATACATATAAATAACAGGTTTCTGATGCTAATTTTTGACTGTTTTCAAGGTTCTGCATTATTTGTGGACTTCTCAAAACAAAGGGAGATAACTTACTCTTTTATCCTCCTGGCCCCACAGAAACATGCTGACTTCCTGAATTTCCATCCTGACATGATAGTTATGGTTTTCATCATTATGACTATATAAATCCTGTTCACTGAGCCATGTGGTGAAGTATGATTACTTTTGTCTTGCACAATTTTTGATTTTCTCTGGATTTAATACATGTTTTGTTTATTCTTATGTTTACTTTTCTCTGACTTTATTTCTTATTAAGCTCTAATTCAGCATTTCTATTCCAACCTCAATTTCTGTGTTACATTTTCAGATGCATACATAATTCTATCACTTTCTTCTTGAAGAAATCTTTCTTGTGGCCACTGGACCTCTTCTAATCCATCCGGTTTCCCTTTCTACCTGATATACAACTACATCACAGCCCATTCCTTCACCACTTTTTTAGGATTCCTTTTATTTCTCTTCTATGTTGGGTCTCCTGTATCCTGGATACCATGTTTTCTTCTTCTCTGGTTTACTCCTTTCAGGGAGAACAACTCTTCTTCTAGCTCCCTAGGAAAGGGCACAGGAGAAGTGTAGCTTTCAAGCCGGTAATGCCTGAAATGTCTTAGTATATCCTGGCACTTGACTGATGGCCAGATAGAAAATTCTCAGTAAGGAGTAATGTTCCTTAAGAGTTCTGAAGCTTTTGCTCCATTTTATTATAATCTCTAGTGTGGCTATTAAAGTCCTAAGCTATTCTGAATTCTAATCCTTTGCATAGAATTTGCTGTGGTGGGGGGTCTCCTTCATTCATGCATGCTCCTGTGCTCTCTTTATCATTTAGCTCTACTTCCTGGGAAATTTCCTCAACTTTATATTTCTATTTTTATATTGAGCTTTTCATTTCTACTATCAAGTTAATTTTAATTGTCTGACTTTAGAAATCATCCAACTCTTTTTTTAAAAAAAATTGAATCATAATTGATTATACATATTTTGGGGGGTTCAACATTGATGTATGTTGATCAAATCAATATTATTAGCATATACATTACAAATTGTACTTATTCTTTATGCCCCTTATCCACACTCTCCCCATTACCCTCTCCCTCCCCCTCCCACGTCTGATAACCCTTGATTTCTCTCCTTCCGAAAGAGTAATTGTTACTCTGTTGATTTGTTCCCTAGATGATCTGTCCAATGCTGAGAGAGGTGTGGTCAAGTCCCCCACTGTTATCATAGAGCAGATGCTTCTTCTGTCACTCTGGAATGGGCTTTGTGGAGAGAGACATCCTCTTCTTTTCTTTGGTATCCGCTGGTGACTGTCCTTGTGACAGTGTACTCAAGAGGCTGGCAGGCCGTCTATGTGGTGGTTGTGGCATCTAGCTGCTTTTGTAGCAGCCATGGCTATTGTGGTGGCTGTGGTGGGGGCCACCCACATGGAAGTGGTGTTTTGGCAGTGCTCCTTACCTGGTTGTGGGAGGAGGGGTTGGTCCCTGGCTCCATGCCTCAGGACCCCAGGTGGGCCCTGTGGCAGCATGCCCGGTTGGGGGAACCAACTCTTGTTTTATGGATCTTTTGAATAGATCTTTTCTTATCTTTCTTGAGAATATTTGTGATAGTTAAAAAAAAAGATTTTCAGAGTTCGATCTGTAGTGGGAGCAGAGAGCAGACCCCAGAGAGTCCTGAGCAGCCCCACTGCTGCTGGGGGCCTAGTGACCGTTACGACCGGGAGGAGCCGCAGCTGCCACAGCCGGCCCTGGTCACCATCACCGCAACCCTGAGCAGCGAGGCCGAGACCCCACAGCCGCCCCCACCCTCAGCGCCGCCCACACCAAGCCCGGCACCACCCGCAGCAGCCGGGGAGCCCTGGCCGGGTGGCCTCACACCTGCGGCGCCTGCCGGCGGGGACGAGAAGGTCATCGCGATGAAGCTCTTGGGATCAGTAATATGGTTCAGTGTAAGGAACGGATATGGTTTCATCAACAGGAGTGACAACAAGGAAGATGCGTTTGTCACCAGCCTCCGCGGTGCAGGAGACGGAGGGACTGTGGAGGCTCATGTCCTTGAAGGAGAAAAGGGCGCGGAGGCAGCAAATGTTACAGGCCCGGTGGAGTCCGGTTCAAGGCAGCAAATACGCCGTAGACCATAAGCGTTACAGACGGTGTCCACGTGGTAGGGTCCTCCGCGCAGTTACCAGCAGAATGACCAGAACAGTGACAGTGAGGAAAAGACCCAGGGACCGGGGACGCTCCCGAAGGCCCAAGACCACAGCCCTAGCGCCGGCGAACGTTCCCTCCTTCCCACATGCCGGGACCCCGTGGGCGTCCACCAGTATTGCGAGCCACGTGTGCAGGGCGAAGTGCTGGGGCGCTGACACCCGCGGTGCGGTAGGACGGGGTGGACCGGGAGGCAGCGTGTGTGTCGGTGTCATAAACCACGGTGCCGCAGGCAGCCGAGAGAGGACGGCAACGAGAGGGCGAGGAAAACCAAGGAGATGAGACCCAAGGTCAGCAGCCACCGCAAGGTCGGGACCGCCGCAACTTCAGTTACCCACGCGGACGCCCAGAAAACCCTAAACCACAAGACGGCAAAGAGCGAAAGCAGCCGCTGCACCAGCGGCGAGTCCGCCTGCTCCTGGGGGTGAGCAGGGCGGGGCTGAGTGAGGCCGGCTTACCGTCTCTGCCGTCACCCGGTGTAGTCATGCAACAAGAGAAATGAGCATGAAGTTCCAGCGGTAAGCAATGAACAGAAGACTGAAGCCGAACACCTTAGGTGCTTGCTCTTTGCCTGTTGACCAGATAACTAGAACCATCTGCATTATCTATGCAGCATGGGGTTGTTATTATTTTTTGCCTAAAAACGTCTCTTTTTGGTAATGACAAACGTGTGTTTTTTTAAAAAAACGTGGTTTTTCTCCATACACTTTTAAAAGTTTTTAAATTGTTTCATATCTGGTCAAGTTGGGATTTTTAAGAACTTCATTTTTAATTTGTAATAAAAGTTTACAACTTGATTTTTTCAAAAAAGTCTACAAACTGCAAGCACCTGTTAATAAAGGTCTTAAATAATTGTAAACAAACAAATAAATAAGACTTTCTGTTTCTTATGATGTCTTCCTCTGAGGTGTTTTGTTGTTGTTGTTGTTGTTATAAGACTTTCTGTTTCTTGTGATGTCTTCCTCTGAGGTGTTTTGTTGTTGTTGTTGTTGTTTTTTCCCTTTCTGTTGCTTTGACTTTCTGTTTCTTATGATGTCTTCCTCTGAGGTGTTTTGTTGTTGTTGTTGTTGTTTTTTCCCTTTCTGTTGCTTTGGACTTAGTCATTCATGTTAGGGGAGGAATCCTGTGAGTGGCGATCGTGGTTAGTCTGCTTGTATTAAGAATGGGTAATTAAAAGGCTGGTTGAAGCTCTGAGCAAGTGGGTGGTGTTCAGTGTAGATACGTGACTGGACTGCTTCGTTAGAAGATTCCAGTTGGATACTTCCAATCCTTCTTCTTGGGCTGCCCAGGTTGCCCAGAAAAGGGTACTCTGATCCTCTGTCCGGAAGGTCAATGCCTGACTGCCTCAATTTTGGGAGTTGACTTGTGGATGAAGGTTGGGATTTCATCATCCTGTTTGAAATTCTTTAGTTGGTCAGCCACTTGTGGTTTGGTTTCCCCACCTTTGGCTGAGTCTGGTGTTCTCAAACAAGAGACTGTTGCACTCTCCAAAGAACAACCCTCCCATAATCTGATAGGAGAGCTGGGAGTGAGAGGGTATGGCCTTTCTGTGCGGAGTTGGGGAGGGAGTCTGGATAATTGCTTTTTAAATAGGCTTCAAACCAACCTCCCTGTTGTCAGCCTTCTCTTCATTATATTGTGCTACCAATTTCTGTAATTCCTGGGTGTTTTTTTTTGGGGGGGGGAGTGTCCTAAAGTATAAATTGGGTTGCCTTTTTGCTTTCACATTGCTGAGTTAGGAATTTGTTTTCTGGAGTCTGTTAAATCAGTTACCACTTGCCCATATGGTTTCTAGCTTCTAAAAATTGTTTTTGTTGCCTCTTTAATTTTCTTTTCCTAATGGGTTTGTCTTTTTAAAAAATCTACTTTTAAATTGGTAAAGAGCCATGAAAAATGATTTCATTGTATATTGTCAAATAAACTAATTATCTCAATTTGAGCATCACACGTTGCACACAGGTATTGATATTCAACACTGTACCCCACAGATATATACAATCAACTGTTATAATAAAAATAAATAAATAAAACCATAAATAAAAATCTACTCTTAGTTTAATGGGGCTAGGAAGCGAGGAACCATCCTGTCATACTTCTCTGAAAGTGTCAAACAGAACAATTTGTAATGAAAAATATAGTAAGTGCATCAGAAACCAATGAGAAATAGCTAATGAACTAAAGTATGGAACTGAGGAACTTACCCAGAATGTACAAAAAAGTGATCCTTCTCTTTCATGTTTACTTAGAGACTTAGAAGATAGGATAAGTTCTGATATAAACAAATGAGAATTCCAGAAGGAGAGAAGAGGAGAAATAGAGAATAGTCAATGTTTTTAAATGCGTCTGAAACTGTTTTGGAATTGATGGAAGGGACTGAAACTTTCAAAGCATTAGCAGGAAAAGAAATCAGGAAACTTACCTCATTCGGTAGACAACAGAAGTGAAATAAGTGGCATAGAAAAAAGCATGGAAAGTGCAAAATAAAATATAGAGACAAATCCAAGTGTTTCAGTAATTACAAAAAGTATGAATGGATTAAGTCAGAGATAGATTACACTTTAAAAATCTAGGTGTATGCTGTTAACAGCAGATACATTTAAAACATAAGGTCACAGAATGCTTAAGTATAGGGATAGAAAAGTTATATCTGATGAATACTAGGAAAAGAAAGTTGGTGTATCTATATTAATCAGAGAAAATAGATTTTAAGTTAAAAAGCATTATTAGGCATAGAGGGTGTTACTACATAAACAAAAGATTCAGTTCACCCAAAAGATAAATCACTTGTGAATTTGTGTACATCGAACAACAAAGCCTTGAAGTACCCGACCAAAAATTGATCAAATTATAGACAGAAATGAATAAATCATAATTATAATGGTAGAGTTTAACACACCTCTTTTACTAGTTGATAGATGAAAAGATAAATTATTGACGATATTAAAGATTTGACTTATGTAATTCGGTGTTTTTCAAACATTTTTGACTGCTGTTCATAGTAAGTAACCTAAAACATAAACTTATGTGTATATATATTATATATCATCATATCTAATGCACTTTTGATTATAATATGCAACATCATTTTTCGTGCTACCAGGAAATAAAACAAAATACTGCCATTGAACTCTGTCATGCTGTTCATTGTGCTAACTGCTTGATTTCAGAGTTTTTAGAATGTGAAAAAAACATGCACTTTGATGATTTCTACCCTCTTCATTTTATAAAATGCTGGTCACAACCTGTCAAATTAATTTTATGCCCCACTAATGGGTTGTATCCTTCAGTTTAAAGAACACTGACCCAATGGGTCAATATAGAAGCATGTAGCCAACCAGTATGTTTCATCATCATGGAACATTTATAAAAGGTGACCACTTCCATCATCAAAGAAGGCTCATCAAATTTCTAAGAATCTGGGGCTGGCTAGTTAGCTCAGTTGGTTAGAGCATAGCCTTGTAACACCAAGGTCAAGGGCTTGGTTTCCCTTATTGGCCAGCCTCCAAAAAAAAAAAAAAAAAAAAAATTTCTAAGAATCTATATTTTACATTGTTCTCTGACTACAATGCAATAATAATTTGGAATCAAATATACCTAAAATACCACTGTATGTCATGATATATGTTGGAAAATTAAGCAACACATTTCTGTGTGGCTTAAAGATGAAAAATATATTAAATATTAAAAAATATTTAAAACTTAATGAGAAATTGAAGATTGATGAAAAAAACTGTCCAAAGCAAGAGGCTAAAAAAGAGAAATATAGTAAATCCCAGATAGATAGAAGAAAAGAAGCATTTAAGAATACAAATAAATGAAAGAGGAAAAGATATGATTAAGTCCACCAAACTAAAAGCTGTTTAAGACTGATAAAACAGGGTTAACTCTAGTAAGATTGATTAAAAAGAAAAGGAGTGAATTAAAGGTAATTAGAAATGAAACGAGGGGTGTAATTAGCAATACAGAAAAATTTAGGAAATGAGAGATTATTTATAATTTTATGCCCATAAATTTGAAAGGTTAGATGAAATGCATAGTTTCCTAGAATAATATCCTGCCATGATTGGCTCAAGGGAAACAAACAAACTAACACCTGAGTGGTCTATGACCACTAGAAAAGTTAATACAGGCCAGCGGTTCTCAACCAGGGGTGAGAGCACCCTCCTTCCTTCCCAGGAGACATCTGGCAATGTCAGGGACATTTTTGGTTGTGACAACTCAGAGCGGAGGTACTACTGGCATCTAGTAGGTAGAGGGCAGGGATGCTGCTAAACATCCTGTGATGCACGGTTTAGCCCCTCATAACAAGGAATTATCTGGCCCCAAATGGCAATTATGTTATGGCCGAGAAACCTGGTTTTACAAGTGCTTTTATGAATATTCAAGGATTAGATAATCCCAATCTCATGGACTCTGTTCCACAGAAAAAGAAGAAAAGCGTCCTGTATCATTTTGAGACTAGTTCTACTTTGGTATCAAAACCAAAGACAATAGAGAATTTATAGGTCAGTATCGCTCATGAATATAGACAACAAAAATCTTAAATAAGATTTTAGTGAACTAAATCTCTCTGTGTTTATATAACAAAACAATAAATAAATAAACATCATTACCACATGTGTTTATTTTAGGAATGTAGGATGGTGTAATGAGAATGTTATTATGTAATTCACCATGTTTGTAAGTTAAGAGGAAAAATTATAGCATTTCTCAGTATATACAAAAAGCATTTGATAGAATTCAAGGCAAAACAGATAAAAACTTTTAGCAAACTAGGAAGGGTATTGTTTTAACTTTGTTAAGGGTAGCTAACCTAAAGCAAAAATTGTAAGTGGTAAATATTAGAAGCAGTCCCTTAAAATCTTAGAATGCAGATGACTGCTACTACCACTTCTTCTCAACGTTATACATATGTCCTAGACAGTGCATTATAGCAAGAAAAAGAAATAAAAGTATATGGATTGGAGAGCAAAAAAAGCAACCATTATTATTCATGGAGAGATGTTACAGTTTGCTTTACATAGAAAAACTAAGGGATTTTGCAGATGCTATTAGAAGTAGTAGGGGCTGGTTGGGTAGCTCAGTTGATTAGAGCTCAGCCTTATAACACCAAGGTCACAGGTTTGGATCCCCATAATGTCCAGCTACCAAAAACAAACAAAAAAAATGTAGTAAGAAATTTCAGCAAGATTGCTATAGATGGGTAAAAGTTTAATATACAAAAATCAAATATGTTCTTATATTGCAGCAACATAGCCATAGAATTTTTAATTTTCATAATGATACCATTTCTTATAGTAACAAACCAAAAGGAATAAATCTAATACATGTACAATTCCAGTATATGGATTGGAGAGCAAAAAAAGCAACCATTATTATTCATGGATAGATGTTATAGTTTGCTTTACATAGAAAAACTAAGGGATTTTGCAGATGCTATTAGAAGTAGTAGGGGCTAGTTGGGTAGCTCAGTTGATTAGAGCTCAGCCTTATAACACCAAGGTCACAGGTTTGGATCCCCATAATGTCCAGCTACCAAAAACAAACAAAAAAAAATGTAGTAAGAAATTTCAGCAAGATTGCTATAGATGGGTAAAAGTTTAATATACAAAAATCAAATATGTTCTTATATTGCAGCAACACAGCCATAGAATTTTTAATTTTCGTAATGATACCATTTCTTATAGTAACAAACCAAAAGGAATAAATCTAATACATGTACAATTCCCTCATGGAGAAAATTATAAAATGCTATTAAAATCCAT
>NW_007726209.1:160526-161183 GCF_000696425.1 Galeopterus variegatus | reverse complement strand
AAAAAAAATGTAGTAAGAAATTTCAGCAAGATTGCTATAGATGGGTAAAAGTTTAATATACAAAAATCAAATATGTTCTTATATTGCAGCAACACAGCCATAGAATTTTTAATTTTCGTAATGATACCATTTCTTATAGTAACAAACCAAAAGGAATAAATCTAATACATGTACAATTCCCTCATGGAGAAAATTATAAAATGCTATTAAAATCCATAAAACAAAATCTGAATAAAGAGAGAAATCCCATGTTCATGATTGGGAAGACAATAAATAAAGATGTCATTTCTCCTTAGATTAAACTGAATCCATGCAATTTCACTAAGAATTCCCATAGTTTTTTTCAGTAAAGTTGGTATGCTCTAAAATGTAAATGAGAAGAATAAAGGGCTAAGAATAGTGCTGTGGATTGAATGTCCCCCCAAAACTCATTGAACTTGATCTCCATTGTAATGATGCTTAGAACATGGGAAATCCAATTATGTTATTTAAAAGGTGGGGCCTTTAAGGAGTGATTAGATTGTGAGGACTGTGCTCTCTTGAATGCACTGATCCATTCATGGTTCCGATGGCTTTATAAGGAGGGCAAGTGAGAAGTTCAGTTCACTCTGGCTCATGCCGTTTCTCTTGCACTGTGAAACTCTAGAGAGTCACGAC
>NW_007726209.1:158057-159900 GCF_000696425.1 Galeopterus variegatus | reverse complement strand
AGAAGATATACAAGACTGTTCTAACACTTTTATTTGTAACAGCAAAAAACTAGGAGGGAGACAGATGTCTATTAACAGGAAATTTGGTAGACATATTGCAGTGTCTTAATACAGTGGATCTATATATAGCAGTAGTTTTTAGTTTTATCAGACCCAGTGTATGCTTTTTATAACCAATGTTTTATCATACCTATTTTACCATCTTAAAATGAACTTCTAGCTATACACGCCATTTACAAAAATAGTATATCTTAAATGTAATATAATGGAGAAATAAAAGGTAATTTTGGAAACAAAGCATATATTTAAATATATAAATGCCTGGTATGATGATATTTATAGATACAACTAAGTAGTTCATTGCTTATACCTGCATATAATGAATAAATTTGTATCTAATAGAGGTAAGAAAAGAGTCATACTGTATTGTTGACGTTTTCCTTTGTATAACATTTTGAAATAGGGACTAAATAGGTTTATTGATATGCATATGTAGAATCATCACAAATATAACACCTAAAGAATGATACAAATGGTCTGTGTTGCATTTTGAATACCTTGAGTGGAGTTGCCATTGGTGAGCAAATTTTCTGAATTGCTTTATAACTCTTTGTGAATGTCTGAATAAAAATCAAACATACTCTTCTTTTGATTAATGTGGTGGTTACATTCCTAGAAAAATCATCATAAATTTAAAACTAAGCAAAACAAAAAACCTCTCCTGTGTAGCTAAAATAGAGTTCAGTTCTAGGCTCAGATAATTTTTCACCTAAATGCGTATCTTTTGGATTATCTGAAAGTTCTATGGAACAAGAGAAAATTCTTCATTGTGCACAACTTTCTTGAACGTTTCAGGATATTAAGATCCCTGGCTCTCTTCCACCCACTAAATACCATGATCTCCCAGTCCAGAGTGGTAACAACCAAAGACAACACTGTAAATTTCCAACATGCCCCCTGGGCTGTAGAACTGCCTCACTGAGGACTGCTGAACTAGAACTTCTAACACGGATAGATGTGCAAAACAATGCTGAGGAAAAAATAAGTTGTGAGACCCTATCAATTATATAATCATAAGTAATATGATTTATTACTTGTGAATACATAAGTGGAGTATAACAACAAGCAGAGGAGTGACAAACTAAACTCGGGACAGTGGCTATCTTGGGGTGGACAAAGACAAGAAGTCAATGAGGGATATGCAAAAAGTTTCCATCATAACTGTAATGTTTGTTAAAAAAAGTTCTGGAGCAAACATGGAAAAGTGTTAGGATTTGTCAAAACTGGGTGGATAATATTCTGGTTCTTTTGTTCTTGTGTAGTTTACTGTATGCTTAAAATACAGTGAATTTACAAAGTAATCTTTGTAAAGTCATCTTACAAAGTAATCTCAGGCGAGCAACAAAGCAAGAGGCTATTCAAGATAAAGTTCAGATGAATGAATGGTTGCTGTTATGTCTGTACCTTTATAGGACGTCCTTTGTTCCCCTCCCCCAGTTTTTTCTTTTTTATTATTATTGTCTATTGGTTCTTTACTATGAATTAACAACCTTTTCTTTCTGTTCCCCTCTGTTTTCCATAGCATCTAATTTGAAATAATATCTTTCTACTCACAGTCTACCTATAAGGCAATCAGTGAATTTATTATTTTTTAATATAATTCCTGAGTATTTTTATATACTTTTATATATTAGTTTTTATTTTTCATATATTCTCTCCAATGTTTCTTCCCACTTTAAAATATTGTGTTGTTAGATCGTATAGACATTACATATTCTACTTTTTTCCTAAGAACTATCATTTAGTCTTAGTTCTACAAGTAAATATATTTTTAATAGTCACT
>NW_007726209.1:139257-157177 GCF_000696425.1 Galeopterus variegatus | reverse complement strand
AATTGTTTCAGCTCTTTCTCCACTAGATTCCTCAGGGTGAGCTCATTGGAACAATATTTCTCGAGCTCTTGCATGTTTATAATATCTTTTTTGTGGCCTTTATATTTGAATTTGGCTGAATATAACATCCTTGGTTTGTATTTTCTCTCCCACGTATCTTATGTATTTTACTCCTTTGTATCATGGCATAAAGCATTACTGTTAATGTATGATGACAATCTGATTTTCCTTCTCTTAAAAGCGACTTGATCTTTTTCCAATATGCCTCAGTATTTAGACTTGTAAAAAAAATGTCCAAGAGTTTTGCCATAATTTGTCTTGGTGATGGCTATTCTGGATCAACTTACAAGGTGTAGTTTCATGTCCTTCTATTTCAGAAAAGTTTTATTGAATTATAGATTTTAGTTATTTGTTCTGTTCTATTGCTTTGGTTTTATTCCTTAAGGATTTCTAATGTATGTGTGTTGGTCTCCTTGGCCTGTCATTTCTACTTGTTTCTTCAAATTCTTTTTGTCTATTGTTTTTTCTTTATTTTAAAAGTTTTCCTCCTTTCCATTGTCTAGTTCTCTAAAAGTATTAGCTATTTTTTTTTGCTCTATGTTCCTTCTAGTTTTCTCTGCATTGTTGAAGTGAAAATTTTCTTTAGTTTTTAAGACTTTGCTTGAGTTCTGTTTTCTGTGTTTTTAAATATTTCATTACTTCAATCACATATTTCTAAAGTTTTTTTTTTTCTAGGACATAGATAATTTATTAATTTGATAAATAAACAATTGAGACTTGGTTGCACTTGTTTTCAATGGCAAAAATAACAATAGTAGTTAGCATTTATTGAATGCTTTCTGTATGGGGAATACTATGCAAAGTGCTTTATGTAAACTAACTCATTTTGTACTTAAACCTATCTTTTTTAAAAAAATTTTTATTGAATCAAAATTGATTATACAAATTTTGGGGGTTCAACATTGAGATATGTTGATCAAATCAATATTACTAGTATATATATTGTTACAAGTCATAATTATTCTTTATGCCCCTTGTCCAATCCCTCCCCATCCCCCTTTTCCTCCCCGCTACCCCCTCTAATTACCCTAGATTTCTTCTCTCCCTCTCCCAAAGAATAATGGTTACTCTGTTGATTTGCTGCCCAAATGATCTGTCCAATGCTGAAAGGTGTGATCAGGCCCCCCAATATGATCATAGAGCAGATGCTTCTTCCATCACTCTGAAATGGGCTCTGTGGAGGGAGACATCCTCCTCCTTTGTTTATCTCTGCTGGTGACTCTCCTTGTGTTAACGCACTCCAGTGGCTGGCGGACTGTCTGTGTGGTGGTTGTGGTGTTTAGCCACCTTTGTGGCAGCCATGGTTATTGTGGTGGCTGTGGTGGGCCACCCACAGGGAGCAGATGTTTTTGGCCTGCTCCTTGGTGCTGGTGGTGTGCCTGGTTGTGGAGAGTGTCCGATCCCCAGCTCCATACCCCAGGTACCTGAGTAGGTCCCGAGGTGTTGGCATGGTGTGCCTGGTGGTGGGAAGGGGGTCTGATCCCTGGCTCCATACCCTGGGTCTCCGGGCAGGCCCCAAGGCACTGGCATGGGGTGCCTGGTTGTGGGAGGGGGATCCGGTTCTCTTCTCCATGCCCTGGGTCCCCGGATGGGCCCTGAGGCACTGGCACAGTGAGCTGGTTGTGGGTGGGGGGGGGTCCAGTCCCTGGCTCCATACTCCAGGTCCCTGTGTGGATCCTGAGGTGCTGGGGAGGTGTGCCTGCTTGTGTGGGGGGTCTGGTCCCTGGCTCTATACCCCAGATCCCCGGGTGGGCCCTGAGGTACTGGGGAGGTGTGCCTGGATGTGGGAGTGGGATCCAGTCCCCAGATCCAATCTTTGGGTTCCTGGGTGGGGCCCCAAGGTGCTGGCAGTATGAGTGGTTGTGGCAGGAGTCCTGCCCCTGGCTCTATGCCTCATGTCCCCTGGTGGGCCCCAAGACATTGGTGGTGTGCCTGGGCTGGAACTAAATTTTGTCCTTTGCTTCTAACACAGGGGAACTTCCTGTGGGAACCAGTAATTGAACTTTGTGGTTGAGTTAAATTGCTGCTTTGCTGCTATTTCCCTAGGGAAGGCTTTCTGAGCAGCTGAGGGTTTAATGGTTGACTGTATAGGTACTTTCATCTCTCCAGATACTCAGTGCACCTGGGTTGTATAGAACTCTGATCTGGGCCTGAGTTTTTTCATTAAACTGCACCCATGCAATTCTGCATGCCTGACTAGTCTCCTCTGAGTGGCCCTGTGCTGATTGGGGGGCAGATTGGCTGTCCTTGCTGTGTACCAGAGTTCTCCTGGTGGGTACATCTCCCCACCGCCCATGCTGCAAACACTTCCCACAGGACAGGCCCTTGTGCCAGTCCCTTGCGATGACTCACCGGCCTCTGAATGGCTCCCTTTTTCAGCTGTTCTGGATCCTTGCTCCTGCAAGGGTCCATGGGAACCCTATTAGTGGTCTTGCTGTCCTGGGGGCCACCAAAGTCTTCTTCTCCCCTGTCGCCTCCAAGCAGCTTCATCTGAAGGGCACAGCTGAAGCTTCTGCCAGCTCCTGCTCCGTGCACTCAGCTGTTCCAGCCTTAAAGCAGCTGCAGCCCAAAACACTCAGAGCAGCTTTATCTTTCTCTCATCGTAGTTTCTCCCGCCTTCATGAACTCTGTATGTCTCTCCTCCTCTTCCCCTGAGCTCCAGCGGCCCCAGCTTGACTGATATTACATTTTTTATAGTTGTAAATTGGTTGATTTGTGAGAGAGAGTGACGCTGGGGGACTGTCTATTCCACCATCTTGACTGAAACCCCACATTTCTAAGGTTTTAAATTATGATTTTGTGTTTTTTCCTATACATGTATTATTTTGTTTCTTTATTTTTGCCTGCTTCAGGGTATCATGTTAGAGTTTGTATGAGTTTCGTGAGCATGTTTTTCTGCTGTGTTAACATCATATGTAGCTTCTCATTCTTTTTTACTTAATTGTATGATATTTGAGTGCAGTCTTTTTCTGTCATTCATTTACATGAAGTGACCCTTACTCTACTTTTATGAGGAAGGGTAAATTTAAGGAGCTTTTTGAACACCATGGGTCTGGAGCTCCTTCTTCTTGTTTTTTTTTTTCTTTTTCCCACCGTTGTGATTAAAAATGTGGCCTTCTTTGGGTCTGTCTCCTTTGCTCTTATTTTCCATTTTTTTTTTCCTTTTTATCTTTTTTACAGACCGGTAACGGGATCGCAACCCTCGGTGTCACGCCCATACTGGGGACTGGCAACGGGATCGCAACCCTCAGTGTTGCGCCTGCACCACACTCAGCCAGTGAGCGGGAACCGGTCTCCACATGGGATCTGAACCCTCAGCAGGAGCGCTGCCGCGCTCCCAAGTGGCTCACTCTCCAGTGCGCCACCGGGCCGGCCCTTATTTTCCATTATGATTGAGCTTCCCTTTGCCCCTGTTGTCTCTGTCCTGCTCAATTTGGATTCCACTCCCAATAATTTCTTCTCAGTGTAACCTCTGTCCTGGGAGGGAGTTTCGAGTTGTTCACGCATAGAGCACAGACACTTCAGCATCATCAGACGTTACTGTTCCCATGTACTCGTCTACAAATTGGAGCTTGTAAAGCCTTCTCTCACTTTTGACCACCTTTCCTAGATTGACCTGCCATTCATTCCAGTAACTATCTGTTGGGGATTCGGGGACTCTTCTTTTCTTCCCTTTGCTTCTTCCTGATCGCTGCTGACAGTATGCATATCTTACAGTGCTCAGTGTTCCTATGTTATGCTCTGTGGCAATGCCTTTCACCTGGCTTTGTTGTAAATGCTTGAGTTTTCGTTTTTATTATCCTAGTTTCTCTGAGGTCTTTATGGGAGAATTTGAGGAGATCAAAAACTACTTTAACACCATTTTTATCTTTCCAGAACACTGTGGAGTTTCTATTTCTTACCTGGATAGCTTTTTCATTATGCCTTTATTTATCCAGGGAGATTTCTGGCATTCTTATTAATTGCCCTTAGAAACATCGTAACATTTTATTTATTTTATAGGTGGGTGGCCAGTACGGGAATCTGAACCCGTGACCTTGGTTTTGTAAGGCTGTGCTCTAACCAGCTGAGCTAACCAGGTCCCATCGTAGCATTTTTAAGTGGTTAGTCACTTTTGTTTGCTTGATGAAGTACATTTTCTTTTTTTTTTTTTTTTTGTCTTTTGTCTTTTTCCGTGTCCGGCAACAGATTGCAACCCTCANAAAAAAAAAAAAAAAAAAAAAAAAAAAAAAAAAAAATGTCCAAGAGTTTTGCCATAATTTGTCTTGGTGATGACTATTCTGGATCAACTTACAAGGTGTAGTTTCATGTCTTTCTATTTAAGAAAAGTTTTATTGAATTATAGTTTTTAGTTTTTTTTTTTTTTTTCCTTTTTGTCTTTTTTTACTGACCGGTAATCGGATCGCAACCCTCGGTGTCGCGCCCGTACTGGGGACCGGCAACGGGATCGCAACCCTGGGTGTTGCGCCCGCACCGCGCTCAGCTAGTGAGCGGGAACCAGTCTCCACATGGGATCCGAACCCTCGGCGGGAGCACCACTGCGCTCCCAAGCGGCGCACTCTCCAGTGTGCCACGGTGCCGGCCCAGTAGTTTTTAGTTTTTTTTCTGTTCTATTTGGTTTTATTCCTTAAGGATTTCTAATGTATGTGTGTTGGTCTCCTTTGCCTGTCATTTCTAATTGTTTCTTCGAATTCTTTTTGTCTTTTGTTTTTTCTTTATTTTAAAAGTTTTCCTCCTTTCCACTGTCTAGTTCTCTAAAAGTATTAGCTATTTTTTTTTTTGCTGTATGTTCCTTCTAGTTTTCTCTTCATTGTTGAAGTGAAAATTTTCTGTAGTTTTTAAGACTTTGCTGAGTTCTGTTTTCCGTGTTTTTAAATATTTCATTACTTCAATCACACATTTCTAAAGTTTTTCTTTTTTTCTAGGACATAGATAATTTATTAATTTGATAAATAAACAATTGAGACTTGGTTGCACTTGTTTTCAATGGCAAATAATAACAATAGTAGTTAGCATTTATTGAATGCTTTCTGTATGGGGAATACTATGCAAAGTGCTTTACATAAACTAACTCATTTTGTACTTAAACCTATCTTTTAAAAAAATTCTTATTGAATCAAAATTGATTATACAAATTTTGGGGGTTCAACATTGAGATATGTTGATCAAATCAATATTATTAGTATATATATTGTTACAAGTCGTAATTATTCTTTATGCCCCTTGTCCAATCCCTCCCCATCCCCCTTTTCCTCCCCGCTACCCCCTCTAAGTACCCTAGATTTCTTCTCTCCCTCTCCCAAAGAATAATGGTTACTCTGTTGATTTGCTGCTCAAATGATCTGTCCAATGCTGAGAGGTGTGATCAGGCCCCCCAATACTATCATAGAGCAGATGCTTCTTCCATCACTCTGAAATGGGCTCTGTGGAGGGAGACATCCTCCTCCTTTCTTTATCTCTGCTGGTGACTCTCCTTGTGTTAACGCACTCCAGTGGCTGGCAGACTGTCTGCGTGGTGGTTGTGGTGTTTAGCCACCTTTGTGGCAGCCATGGTTATTGTGGTGGCTGTGGTGGGCCACCCACAGGGAGCAGATGTTTTTGGCCTGCTCCTTGGTGCTGGTGGTGTGCCTGGTTGTGGAGAGTGTCCGATCCCCAGCTCCATACCCCAGGTCCCTGAGTAGGTCCCGAAGTGTTGGCATGGTGTGCCTGGTGGTGGGAAGGGGGTCTGATCCCTGGCTCCATACCCTGGGTCCCCAGGCAGGCCCCGAGGCACTGGCATGGGGTGCCTGATTGTGGGAGGGGGGTCCGGTTCCCTTCTCTATGCCCTGGGTCCCTGGATGGGCCCTGAGGTACTGGGGAGGTGTGCCTGGATGTGGGAGTCAGGTCCAGTCCCAGCTATAATCCTTGGGTTCCTGGGTGGGGCCCCACGGTGCTGGCGGTGTGAGTGGTTATGGCGGGAGTCCTGCCCCTGGCTCTATGCCTCATGTCCCCTTTTTGAGCAGCTGAGGGTTTTTTTTTTTCCTTTTTGTCTTTTTTCATGACCGGCAACGGATTGCAACCCTTAGTGTTGCGCCCGTACCGGACCGGGACCGGCAACGGGATCGCAACCCTTGGCGTTGCTCCCGCACCTCGCTCAGCCAGTGAGCGGCTGGTCTGTATGTGGGATCCGAACCCTCGGCGGGAGCGCCACCGCACTCCCAAGCGGCGCACTGTAGCAGTGCACCACCGGGCTGGCCCCAGCTGAGGGTTTAATGGTTGACCATATAGGTACTTTCAGCTCTCCAGATACTCAGTGTACCTGGGTTGTGTAGAACTCTGATCTGTGCCTGAGTTTTTTCATTAAACTGCACCCATGCAATTCTGCATCCCTGACTAGTCTCCTCTGAGTGGCCCTGTGCTGATTGGGGGGCAGATCGGCTGTCCTTGCTGTGTCCCAGAGTTCTCCCGGTGGTCACATCTCCCCACCGCCCATGCTGCAAACACTTCCCATGGGACAGGCTCTGTGCCAGTCCCTTGTGATGACTCACCGGCCTCTGAATGGCTCCCTTTTTCAGCTGTTCTGGCTCCTTGCTCCTGTGAGGGTCCACGGGAATCTTATTAGTGGTCTTGCTGTCCTGGGGGCCACCAAAGTCCTCTTCTCCCCTGCCACCTCCAAGCAGCTTCATCTGAAGGGCACAGCTGAAGCTTCTGCCAGCTCCTGCTCTGTGCGCTCAGCTGCTCCAGCCTTAAAGCAGCTGCAGCCCAAAACACTCAGAGCAGCTTTATCTTTCTCTCATCGTAGTTTCTCCCGCCTTCATGAACTCTGTATGTCTCTCCTCCTCTTCCCCTGAGGTCCAGCGGCCCCAGCTTGACTGATGTTACATTTTTTATAGTTGTAAATTTGTTGATTTGTGAGAGAGAGTGACGCTGGGGACCATCTATTCCACTGTCTTGACTGGAACCCCACATTTCTAAGGTTTTAAATTATGATTTTATGTGTTTTTTCCTATACATGTATTATTTTGTTTATTTTTGCCTGCTTTAAGGTATCATGTTAGAGTTTGTATGAGTTTCACGAGCATGTTTTTCTGCTGTGTTCACATCATAGGTAGCCTCTCATTCTTTTTTACTTAATTGTATGATATTTGAGTGCAGTCTTTTTCTGTCATTCATTTACATGAAGTGATCCTTACTGTACTTTTATGAGGAAGGGTAAATTTAAGGAGCTTTTTGAACATCATGGGTCTGGAACTCCTTCATCTTGTTTTTTTTCTTTTTCCCACCATTGTGATTAAAAATGTGGCCTCCTTCTTTGGGTCTGTCTCCTTTGCTCTTATTTTCCATTATGATTGAGCTTCCCTTTGCCCCTGTTGTCTCTGTCCTGCTCAATTTGGATTCCACTCCCAATAATTTCTTCTCAGCGTGGCCTCTGTCCTGGGAGGGAGTTTTGAGTTGTTCACGCATAGAGCACAGACACTTCAGCATCATCAGACGTTACTGTTCCCATGTACTCATCTACAAATTGGAGCTTGTAAAGCCTTCTCTCACTTTTGACCACCTTTCCTAGATTGACCTGCCATTCATTCTAGTAACTATCTGTCGGGGATTCGGGGACTCTTCTTTTCTTCCCTTTGCTTCTTCCTGATCACTGCTGACAGTATGCATATCTTACAGTGCTCAGTGTTCCTATGTTATGCTCTGTGGCAATGCCTTTCACCTGGCTTTGTTGTAAATGCTTGAGTTTTCGTTTTTATTATCCTAGTTTCTCTGAGGTCTTTATGGGAGAATTTGAGGAGATCAAAAACTACTTTAACACCATTTCTATCTTTCCAGAACACTGCGGAGTTTCTATTTCTTACCTGGATACCTTTTTCATTATGCCTTTATTTATCCAGGGAGGTTTCTGGCATTCTTATTAATTGCCCTTAGAAACATTGTAACATTTTATTTATTTTATAGGTGGGTGGCCAGTATGGGAATCTGAACCCATGACCTTGGTTTTGTAAGGCTGTGCTCTAACCAGCTGAGCTAACCAGGTCCCATCGTAGCATTTTTCAGTGGTTAGTCACTTTTGTTTGCTTGATGAAGTACATTTTCAAAATGGGTACTTTTTGCTATTTTTTTTTGAAGAGTAATGTGTATACATAGTCATTTTGTGAGAGTTCAGATCTAATCCCAGGTTATTTTTTAGTGTGAATGAAGAGATACGGTATCAGAATTGAAAAGTTATTTATCACAGAGTAGTTGATCTACCAGTCTCCTGAAAGCAGAAGCTTAAACTCTGCATGTACTATAAAGAAAGCATTCTTAGGGAATGATTTTTAAATTACAAAAGATGACTATTTTTTGTTCTAAGCAAGAACAGATGTGATTTATTTCTGGTGAAACAAGAACATTCTTAGTTGTAAGTAAATCTCATTACCTTTAAGTGATAAAGTCACCCTGCTAATGACACTAGTCCTTCAGTTCTCCAGTATTGGCAGTGCTGTCTTGGCAGTGGGAAGGTTTCTTCTTTCCAGACACCACCATATCTAAATTGCCAACATTAGAGATTTTCTATCCCCTTTAGGTCAATTCTAGTAGTTCTTCAGCCTTTGCTTGAATATATCTAGTATTGCGATTCTAGTAACTTATGGAGACCCAGTTTATATTGCCCCAACCCTAATTATAGAAAAACTTTTTGATGGTCAGTTGAAATTTGCCTTTTTCTAGCTACTGGTTCTTATTTGTTTTCTTAGCTAACATTTTTTAAAATTTATTAAATTTTTTTTTATTGAGGGATAATTGGTTATACATATCTGTGGGGTACAAAGTTGACTTTTTTTGTACACATCAATAGTTGTGTACAAAGTGTGATGGTCAAATCAGGATAGTTAGTTTATTCGTCATTCTAATATGTAATGATTCTTTGCGTCTGTTAACCAATTTCTCATTAATTTCTCATTAATCATCTCCCTCCCTGTCTCCCTCCCCTCACCCTTTCCATCTCTTAGCTAAAATTTAGTAAGTGCATATATGCCTGGCACTGCGCTAAGTGCTTTATATATNGAGACCCAGTTTATATTGCCCCAACCCTAATTATAGAAAAACTTTTTGATGGTCAGTTGAAATTTGCCTTTTTCTAGCTACTGGTTCTTATTTGTTTTCTTAGCTAACATTTTTTAAAATTTATTAAATTTTTTTTTATTGAGGGATAATTGGTTATACATATCTGTGGGGTACAAAGTTGACTTTTTTTGTACACATCAATAGTTGTGTACAAAGTGTGATGGTCAAATCAGGATAGTTAGTTTATTCGTCATTCTAATATGTAATGATTCTTTGCGTCTGTTAACCAATTTCTCATTAATTTCTCATAATCATCTCCCTCCCTGTCTCCCTCCCCTCACCCTTTCCATCTCTTAGCTAAAATTTAGTAAGTGCATATATGCCTGGCACTGCACTAAGTGCTTTATATACATGAGTGCACTTAATTCTCACAACAGTGCTTTGAGGTAGCAGTATCATCCCATTTGTACATATAATCATCTCCCTCCCTGTCTCCCTCCCCTCACCCTTTCCATCTCTTAGCTAAAATTTAGTAAGTGCATATATGCCTGGCACTGCGCTAAGTGCTTTATATATATGAGTGCACTTAATTCTCACAACAGTGCTTTGAGGTAGCAGTATCATCCCATTTGTACATAGAGATTTTAAGATCCAGAGAAGTTATGAAACTTTCCTGAGATCCTATAGCTAATAAGCAGTAGAGACTGTATTCACATCCTGGTCTACTTGACTTTAGAATCTGTGCTGTCAACCACAGAATGAATCTCCACTTTCTACAAGATCTACGGTGTCAGCTTATTGTGTTGTCTTGCTCTTCTAAAGACTGAGCACGCTTAGACTCTTCAACTATTTCTCGTGTAGGATGGCTTTTGGAACCCACTATCTTGGCCACCCACGACTAGACCTACAGGTGTCCCATGTAAAGCAATGCCTAGAGGTATCCTCCAAGTTATGTCCTCAACAGGAAATAGAGTGAACCTGCAACCTCCAGAATTTACACTAGTTCACATTAATATAGGGAAAGTTTGTGTTAGTTTTTAGAAGCTCCATTATGCTGTAGGCTCTGGTTGTTTTTGATCACCTGAAATTGGTGGGATTTTAAAACAATTTTAAAATTAATTTTACTTTTTATGTCTTACTCTTCGGGTAGGGCCCATACCAGTACCTGCTGATACTAAAGGTTTCTGGATGAAGAAAGAGAGCAAAAGAGTTCCACGGCCTGGGAGACGGGGGCAATGGCAAAATCTCAAACAGAAATAGGGGATTAGAGAAGACGCGATGGTTCTGGTGGCAGTGCTGAGGGTGAGGCAAAGAGGAGACGGAGATGACTTCAGTGTGCTGACACTGGGTTTACGACCTAGCAGTACTTCGACAATGGAACAGTTGAGGTCAGTTGGAAACATGGGACTGGAGAGTGACATGGGTGCTCTGGGAGTGTTTTGCATTAGGGCAGTGATGGAATGGGGTGGGTGAGAGCCTAGGATCATGATGAAAAGAGAGGAAGTGCTCTGGACTGATTGTGTCCCTTGCCAAATTCATATGTGGAGGCCCTAACTCCCAGTAAGATGGTATTAGGAGGTGGGGTCTTTGGGAGGTGATTAGGTATAAATGAGTTTATGAGGATGGGACACTCATGATGGGATTGTGCCCTTATAAGAAGAGACTCCAGACTTGTTTTCTGTCTGTCTCCATCCATATCCACCAAGGAATGGCCATGTGTAGACACAGAGAAGGCAGCCATCTGCCACCCAAGGAGAGAGCCCTCACCAGATGCCGACCCTGCCCACATCTTGATCTTGGACTTTCAGTCTCTAGAAGTGATAGAAATAAATTTCTGTGCATAGGCCACCCAGTCTGTGGTATTTTGTTATGGCAGCCTGAGCAGGCTAACATAGGAGGAGAGAGGGTAGAGGATAGAATTTGGAGAATGACTCCTTTGTTTTTTTTCTGGCAGCTGGCTGTTATAGGGATCTGAACCTTTGACCTTTGTGTTATAACACTGCTGTCTAACCAACTGAGCTAACCAGGCAGCCCCGAGAATGACTCTTTTTGGGGGGTAAGAAGATGACAAAGAACTAGTGGAAAACATAGAAGTCAGAAAGTTGGAGGGAATGTATCAGTTTTTGTGGCTGTTGTAACAAACTACCAGAAACTTTGCGGCTTAAAACAACAAAATTTATTCTCTCACAGTTCTGGAGGACAGAAGTCCAAAATCAGTATCACTGGACTGAAGTCAAGTATCAGCAGGGCTGTGCTCCTCAGAGGCATTAGGGAAGAATCTGTTCTTTACATCTTCCAGTTTCAGGTGGCCGCTGACATTCCTTGGCTTGTGGCTGCATCACTCCAGTCTTCAAGGCCAGCATCTTCGATTCTCTCTCTGATCCATCTTCATATCACTGTTGCCCTATATGTCCAATCTCCCTCTGCCTCTCTCTTGTAAGGACACTTGTGATGGCATTTAGTGCCCACCCAGATAAACCAGAATAATCACTCCATCTAAGATTCTTAAGTTAATCACATCTGCAAAGTCACTCCCTCCCCCATTTGTTGTCATGAAAGGTAGCTTTCACAGGTTCCAGAGATTAGGGTATGAATGTCTTTTGGGGGCTATTTCTCAGCCTGTCCAGAAAGCAAGAATTGCACAAGGATTCACAAAGCCAAATAAAACACTTCAAGAAGGTGTGACTGGCCATGTTACATGCTGCCCAGGGTCAAGGTTAAGGAGACCCTTCATTGGGACAGGTGTTCAGCAGGTCAGTTATGACCTTGCAGAGAACATTATATCAGAGTGGTAAGCTCAGAAGCCAGATTGCCAAGAGATGGGCATGAGCATTGGAGAAGGAAAGGGACTGTCAGCACAGTGCTGTCTGTTGGAGAAATTTGGGGGCAATGAAGGGTTGTATATATGTATGTGTGTGTGCCAGTGTGTGCGCATGTGTATGTGTGCATGTGTGCTATGTACTTTTGTGGTGTGTATGCACGTGTGTGTGTACGTGTGTGTTTACATTAGAGTTTTTTTTTGAGATCCAGTGGGTAACATCCATTTTCTCTTCCCAAGTTCAAGTTGAGAGATAGTGAGAGAGGTGTCAAACAGACAGAAAGCAAAATATTGACTTTATTGCTGATAAACCCAGATTGGAGACTGGGACTTTCAATCAATGTAGCCATAAGTGCTTCTTTACATTTGGGCCTAAACTAGACAGATTAGCGACTTGCTGCCTGCTCTGGGGATTTGGGGTCTGCCCTGCTCAGCTCATGGAATGGAAGGAGCTGACTCAGGGGGGCCCTTTTCTGCAGGAGGCCTTTTCTGCCCCTTGTATGTTCCACCACCCTCTTGTCCTTCCCTTGGTTGTCAGAGTGTTCCCCTCACCACCCCTACCACCACATTGTGAGCTCCTTGAGAGCTGGGTCCTGTTCTCTGTCCTATGTTGTCAGCACCCAAAGTGCTGCCTGTCTGGAGCAGGTAGGTGGGCAGTCAAGGGTTGTTGAATAAATGAATAACTTGTCTCTCAGAGTCGTTATTCAGGGCTCTATCTTTATTTTAGCAATGTATTTGGGTTTCATTGGTATTTGCATTTTGCTAGTATTAGTCTTTACACTGATAGGAACGGCCACAATTTTGATTACACAAGGACTAATTAGTTAGTCTAGAGAATAGCCATGTAAAGAGAGCCAAGGTCATGAAGTTTTTAATTGTGGTAAGTTGAAGTCCAAGGGAAGGGTTGAGTTTTCTTTTTTTTTTTTTTCTCCTTTTTGTCCTTTTTACTGACCAGTAACGGGATCGCAACCCTCGGTGTCGCGCCCACACCGCGCTCAACCAGTGAGCGGGAACCGGTCTCCACATGGGATCCGAACCCTCGGCGGGAGCACTGCCGCACTCCCAAGCGGCGCACTCTCCAGTGCGCCACCGGGCCGGGCCGAGTTTTCTGATAGTTTGCTCAAGGCTCTGAAGAATTCACTGTTGTTTTCCTGTGATGAATTAAATTTATCCTTCATCTTGATTAGTGATGTTTCTCTTTTGTAAATTGCTGATGTGGCTAAAGTTTGATAAACCAGTCGATATTCAGTTTATGTAAAAGCAAAGGGACTGGGTGAACTTTACTTTTGGGCTATATGTGCAGTTCTTTGGATAAACCACATTTTTGAAGGGAGGCCTATACTTGCTTGGGCATTGTTTGAAATAAAGTCCTCATGTAGTAACTTTATGGTACATTTGGCTGTTGAGATTTAGAAGGCTGTAATGTTTGGCTGGAAAAGTGCAAGCTATTCGTTTTTCTCATGTGTCTCTCTCTCTAAACTCATTCAAATGTACCAGGGAGAGATGAGCCATGTTTTCCCCCACCTCTCTTGCCTCTCTTTTCTTCTCTATGGAGGTTCCAGCCCTGGAGCAAGTCTCCCTGATGGTTTCTGGGCCCCTTGAGTGGTGGCACACCTCTTGGGAGGGGAAAGGTTGGAGGGAGCGGATGCCACAGCTCTAATCATTTGAGGACATGAGCCAGATGAATTGTGGGCCTCTAGACCAGCACTGTCCAAATAGAAATGAAATATAATTCTATCCACATGTGTAATTAAAAAATTTGTAGGTACTACATTAAACAATGTAAAAAGAAACTGGTAAAATTAATTTTACTAATTTTTTAAATTTACCCTAATATATCCAAAATATTATACCAACATTTGGTAATAAAATATATGAATTATTGAGATATTTTACATTTTATTTTTCATGTGAAATCTTTGAAATCCATTGTGGTCTTTATACTTGTAGAACATTTCAGTTTGGACCAGTCACATTTCATGGGCTCAATAGCTGCATGTGGCTAGTGGCTACCATATTGGACAGCATAGTTCCAGAATGTGTGTGTGTGTGTGTGTGTGTGTGTATTGACAGGAAGGTATTCTGTTATTCAGTATTATGAGATATTTGACTAGGATTAATACTTTGATGAAAATTGAAGGTCAGTTTTTCCATTGCAGCTAAACATCTATTGCTTCCCTGGAAATAGGTAAAGAAAGGAACCTATGAATGCTTCTAGTGGAGAAATAGTCATAGCTGAAGGATTTGGTTGATGGGAGAACTAAAATTATTTCTTCTCCAAACTCCAAGTGATATATGACCTAATTATTCTTATCTGTTTAAGAATATTTGCAGGATTAATTCTGTGTATTCACATATAGAATGACAGAGAATCTAGGAGTTTGTATAAAGAGGAAATTTATAAGGAATAGAGATTTAAAAATTTCTCATTTGTCATTGGACTATTGCTGATATTTCATGTGCATTCTGTATACCCACCGTGGTGACATTGCTTTTGTTTTATTTTCTGGCTTTCAGCCTTTGAACCCCTTTCATGTGTTTGGAGACACCCACCATTTGTGTCTTTGTGGCAGAGAGATAGGGATCTGGGAGGCTGGAAGAGACTTATTTTCCCAGGATGCTTGCAGCTAGCGCTGAGGCATATAATTGGAGCTAAACCAATTAGAAGTTCCTACTTGGGGCTTTGATGAGTTGGTTATCACAGGAGGGGCACTGGTAGCTTTATAATGAGAACAAGTAAGCATGTTAATGAGTGGTCTTGCTCAGCCCTTGAATGTGACACCCTGTTTCACTGTGGGATTCTGTAGAGTCCCCACCAAGAAGAAGACCATCACCAAGTGTGCCCCCTCCACTCTGGATTTCCCAGCCTCTAAAACTGTAACAAATAAATTTTATTTTTTAAAATAAATTACTCAGTTTCAGGTATCCTGTTAGAAGCAACAGAAAACTGACGAATGCACAAGCAGAGGTACTAAGTCTTTGTTTCAAACTATCTTTTCAAGGTTGTTTGTATACTGAATAGCCTTGGACAATGTGCTGTCTTTCTCCAGAGCAAAGGGCAGGTTTGCTTACAGCCTTGGAAGGTAAAGATGCTGTTTTCCTCCAGAGCAAAGATCAGGCTTGCTTACTGCCCATTGTGAGTGACTGGGCTTCCCTAAGCTTCGGGTTCCTCTCCTGTAATGCAACCACCATGTGTGCAGGTGTCTACCTGGACCTCTTTGGATGGCCAGGAGAATAGGGCTTGGGGAACCAAGAAAAAAATGTACCCTGTCTACTGCTATTGCTGTGAGTAATAAATTGTCCTTTGTTTCTGACGTGAAAGTCTCATGTCTTCTGCCAGCATTCCTGCCAGCAGACTAACTTGTTAGCTTGCAAGTAGGATAATATCTCAGACCCTTCACAGTTTTTTACTTCTACCTCTCCAGTTTTCCCAGTATCACAGTTTTTGGTTAAATTTGTATCAAGTATACTAATTTCATATATCACTATATAAAAATTGCATCCTGATGAGCTGAGTAGCATGCTATGATTCTCTCTCCTTTTCTACTCCTAAAGTCAAAAATTGCCTTTTTAAAATTTCCAGCTGATGAATTTTTTTTTTCAAATTTCTGGTCAAGTCTTCCCTTGCTTTCTAACAACTCTATAATATGTAAAACTGATGGATAAACTGTTGTATAATCTATCAGATCTTCCTTTTTCATGGGGATCTGCCCCTTGAGCCACCACCACCCTTCTCCAATATGTACTGATGGTTTTTTGGGCTGTACACTGCTTTGGCCAAGTGTGGAGACAGGCTTCCCAACCCCCACTCACAACCTCCTCTCCACTCCTTCATCTGCTTTGGAGGCTGGGCAATCTCGCTTTGCTCTTCCCTAGCTTCTCCTGCAGTCCAGGTAACACTTCTGGCAGATGATATGTGAGCAGAGGTTTCTCAGGCTGGGTGGAGAGGGGAGCCGGCTTCAGGGGAAGTTTTTACTTTCCTGATAAAAGGAACAAGTGGACCCAGAAGGCACTCCTTTCCTCCTGGCTGGACTGTGGGTGTGACACCAGGACCTGTGGCAGATGATGATTTCTGTGATCAGGACTGACAGACACACAGGCTGGCAGAGTCTTTAAATCAAGCTGTACCTGAAGTTGATCTTGCTCTTGACTTTTGTGTGTGTGTATGTGTGACATGAGTCAATACATTTCCTTTTTGCTTAGGCCAATTTGGGTTGGATTTTCCATCTCGTAATGAAAAAGTCCAAATGAATGCAAAACCTATTTGCCATCCCTGAATAGGTAATAGAGAGTATTATCATGTTTGCAAATCTATGAGGTGGTAGTTTTGGAAAATGGGTTTAATGATTATGTGATTGATTTGTAGACAGAGAATCCTTCCCTTGTTTTGATTGTGTTTCCTTTTACTGTGTTCTTTTTATAGTAGTCTCATAGTGATTGCATGAAGTGCTGATGGAGACAGGTGGGAGAATGGGAACTCCAGATCTAATTAGGCTATTGCTGGACCTTACAATGACTTTTCTGGAAAACCCCTTACTTTGTAACTCAAATAGGTGTAACATGATGCTAAGTTATGCTTTATTACTCATAAATAATTCGTTTCCATAACTTGATACTCCTAGCATTCTGAATTGCTACTCTCAGCAAAAAGTAAAATTGCTCACCCCAAGTTGCTCATGATGAAAGACTTCTAGTTACTGGCTGGTTGTTGGTCTGTTGTTTTCTACCTACTCACAGCTCTTTCTGGATTAGAAATGAATGTGTTATTCAGGATATTTTGATGACCTTTGTAGAGGACGATTATCATCACATTGTTAATAAATTTCCCATTTTACTGCATTGAATTTACCATAAGTTAACCTGTACCCTTTTGAGACCACTAGAAACGAGGGCATATTGTGTCCATGGCCACCAGTGTTCAAAACGCATTTCTCCTTTGTTTCCCACTGGTGATGACCTTGGTGTTGATGTGTAACTTCAGGGAATTGCTGAAACAAGTCACTCAAGTGCCTTCATTGTCCTTTTGCCTGTTTCTGGCCATATTTGTTTTCATAGCAAAATGTGGAGTATACTAACATTTATAAAGCAAATGTATTTCACGGGGTATAGCTTCCAAGGCCCTGTAGTTTCAGGTACAGCCTAACTTTCTAAAATTACACATAGAAATGTTAAGCTTGCCAAAGGCAGGAAACTTTCCCTGGGCTAAAGTCTCTGTTGTAGATAAAGAATTGTAACACAGCAAAATTGCTGGCTCTAAGGGCAGATGTCCTTGGTGCAGCCAAACCTAATGACTATTGCCATGACAATTACCTTACTGTTCTTTGTAACCACCTATGTTCCTTTCCTGTAACTTTCTGGCCTGGAAAATAAATAGTGAGAGAAGACCCTAGTTCGGTGTTATTTTCTGAGGAGGAATGCCTCTCTCTTGAGGGTTCCTGGGAAATTAACTCCTTTGGGGCTTCTCACTGTTCAGAAGAAATGGGCTTTGAGTAATCCTTTGCATCTCCATCACCCTGGGGGAGAGGTGACAGCAAAATCTGATAAACTTCTTTCTCCCTTTCTCCCTGTTATCTACTAAATACCTGCCATTAAGCCAGATGCTGTGCTGGGGACAGAGGGATGAGTAAGACACTCTGCCTGTCATTCAGCATGCCCAGAAATTAGCAGGAGTTATTACAGATTTAATCAGGACAGTCGCAGAAACTTTAACAAGCAGAAATTTAGGTTCTAGTGTCAAGTTATCCATACTTTGTAATAGATGCCCCCATTGATTACTCTATGATCAGAAAAGTTTTGGTTGTTTATGGCTTAACAAATGAGTTTGGTTTTAAATTAAGGAATTAAGTGCAGTAGAAAGAATACCTAACTGGAAGTCAGGAGACTTGAGGTCCCAGCTTTGGGACTCTTGAAATAATTTCAGTTCCTTGAGCCTTGGTTTCCATATTCTTTTTTTTTTTTTTAATTAAAGACAATTTTTTAGAGCAGTTTTAGGTTCACAATAAAATTGAGAGGAAG
>NW_007726209.1:126243-139136 GCF_000696425.1 Galeopterus variegatus | reverse complement strand
GTAGAAAGAATACCTAACTGGAAGTCAGGAGACTTGAGGTCCCAGCTTTGGGACTCTTGAAGTAATTTCAGTTCCTTGAGCCTTGGTTTCCATATTCTTTTTTTTTTTTTTAATTAAAGACAATTTTTTAGAGCAGTTTTAGGTTCACAATAAAATTGAGAGGAAGGTACAAAGATTTTTTATATACTCCCTTTCCGTATACATAGCCTCCCCCATTATCAACATCGCTAACCAGAGTGGTACATTCGTTACAACTGATGAACCTACATCAACACATCATTTATCACTTGAAGTCCAAGTTTATGTTAGGATTCATTCTTGATACAGTGCATTCTATAGATTTGGACAAATTTATAATGACATATATCCACCATTACAGTATCATATGGAGTAGTTTCACTGCCCTAAAAATCCATTTTCCACAAATTTATCTCTTTGTCCCTCCAAGCCCTGAAAACCACTGATGTTTTTACTATCTCCATAGTTTTGACTTTTACAGAGTGTCATCTAGCTGAAATCATACAGTGTGTAGTCTCTTCAGATTGGCATCTTTCACTTGGCAGTATGCACGTAAGGTTCCTCCATGACTTTTCATGGCTCGATAGCTCATTTCTATTTAGTACTGAGTCATTTTCCATTGTTTGGATGTGCCACAGTACATTCACCTACTGAGGGGCATCTTGGTTGCTTCCAAGTTTTGGCAGGTGTGAATAAAGCAGCTATAAACATCTGTGTGCAGGTTTTTGCGTGGACATAAATTAGCTCCTTTGGGTAGATACCAAGGAGCATGAATGTTGGTAAGAGTATGTTTAGTCTCGTGAGAAACTGCCAAACTGTCTTCCAAAGTGGCTGTACCATTTTGCATTCCCACTAGCAGTGAGCAAACGTTCCTGTTGCTTCACATCCTCATCAGCATTTGGTGTTGTCAGTGTTCTGGATTGTGTAGCAATATCTCATGGTTGCTTTCCATGTTCTTTCGCAAGTATGAAAGTGAAGAACTCTCTCTTCCAGCTCTAACAGCCTGTGGTTCTAAGGACCTGGGCCTACATTATCATTAATTTTCTGTCCATATGGCTCCTATAGGGGGGTGGACACCATTCATCTTGGTTCACTGATGATGCTACTGAAGCAGGAAGTGGTCAGTTGACTGAGACATGGCTTTGACCCCTCGAAATAAGTCAAGCATGACTTGGTATGTGTTCTTGGCCTCTCCCCAAACAAGAAGAAAAAATTTTAAGCTTTGTGCAGTCATAAAGGAAAGTGAATAAAAATGTGCAAGAAAATTCACCTTCCCTAGCCTTTCTCAATCTGGATTCTGCAAGAGAGTTACGCTCTAATGCTCTAAGAGTGTTGTATGCAATGAACGAATTTCTGTTCTGTGTATCGAGAATAGTAGTAGCCACGGTCCATGCTTAAGAGAATTGAGAAAACTCACTCCAATCATTCTCTGTGCTCTGTTATTCAGTTGAGGAATCCTGGTAGAGAAGGGTTGCAAGTCTAAGTAGCTTGGAGGGGTTTATAACTCACCGAAGGTCATGCAGCTGATGCATGCTGGAGCAAGGTTTGAACCCAGGCTCTCTGGCACCAAAGTGTGATCCATCCTTTCTCTACATGCACCGATGATAAGCCCTGCCTGCCTGAAACCTTCTCTGACTCTCTGAGCAGGGCCAAGGAGGCTGTCTCCACTCCTTTGACATGGAAAAGAGTGGGAAACTGCCCAACATACAAATTAGCTGTCAGAAAAACTGATAGAAGCCTCACACTTTAATGTGGTCCCTAATGAGCCTTTGGGATTATAACACTGTAGGAGAATTATAAGTGTCGATGAGTAGTTAACAAAAAAGTGAAAGATTGGTGGGAGGTGGACGTTTAGCTGAATTTGACCAGTGACTTTGAAGGCTGGTTTTTATAGGTCTCATCTTTGTGTGTTAAACCCTTTCTTTGGTTTTAGTCCTTTTTTTTTCCTGGTTTTTATAGGTCTCATCTTTGTGTGTTAAACCCTTTCTTTGGTTTTAGTCCTTTTTTTTCCCCCTTTTTTTGCCTTTGGTTTTAGTCCTTTTTTTTTCCCCTTTTTTTGTCTTTTTTACTGACCGGTAACAGGATCGCAACCCTCGGTGTTGCGCCCACACCGCGCTTAGCCAGTGAGCGGGAGCCGGTCTCCACATGGGATCCGAACCCTCGGCGAGAGCACCACCGCGCTCCCAAGTGGCGCACTGGAGAGTGCGCCACCAGGCCGGCCCTGGTTTTAGTCTTTTTATTTAATCCTTTTATCTATCCCTTGAGGATAAATATCCACTTAAAATGAAAATTCCCTGAAATGAGAATAGTCATTAATTATTTAGAAAACAATTAAAAATTCTTTTAAGGCCTCCTTTTAATTTTTGTTCTTCAAGGGCCGGCCTATAGCTCACTTGGGAGACTGTGGTGCTGATAACACCAAGGCCACGGGTTCAGATCCCTATATAGGAATGGCCAGTTAACTCACTTGGGAGGGCATGATGCTGACAACACCAAGTCAAGGGTTAAGATCCCCTTACCTGTCATCTTTTTAAAAAAAACAATAATAATTTTTGTCTTCAAAATGTTATATAGAAAATTTATTTCTCATGTAACCATTTACATGGTTAAGAGATTTCTGAACAGTCAGGGTTTTGCCCGAGCAACCTCCCATTTCTAGCCATCATGCCACGTGGCATAGAGCTACCTGGCACAGAGCCATGGTAACCTGAGGTTGCAAATATTTTCCAAGTCTACTATATGGCTTGGTTTCTTTGTATTTTTGTTGAAATTAGCATTTCAAGAGCAACTTAAAATAAGTTTATTCTGGTAGGTACAAGGTGGAGTCATTAGGGTTGCTGGGGAAGCCAATGTGGTTAGAGAAGGAAGTGATGGCCGCATAGCAGGGCTGAGTGGGTGGGGACCCTGTGGTGAGCCTGTCACCCTGCATAATTCATCCGTGGGTAGTGGTGGGAGCTGGGAGTTAGAGAGCTTGTTTCTAGATGGGACACCACTGACTAGCTTTGTGACCTTGTGCAAGACATGGAGACTTCTGTGAGCCTCTTTGATCATTTGCAGAATGGGTATAATGATCTTCACCTTAGGTCCTCTTCAAGATAGGTGTAAGAATCCAAAACAGTGCCATAGGAAACTCCTGGCAAGTTCTTGGATTGGTCTGTGGTTCCTCACTTCCCACCCTTCCTTCCAGCACAGAGCACTCTGCCACTCACTTCTGTCACTTGGTGACATTGTCTGAGTGCACGAGTGCATGTTCTCACAGGGGCCAGGCAGGTGTGCAAATGGCTGAAGTGAATGGGGCAGGTGGGGACCACGGCACACACCTGATGCTTACTTGAAATGCCAGTCTTGCTTCAGTTGAAGAAAACCTTTCCTAATGTTATGATAAGACTTGACCTAAAGTGAATGGATTTGTCCTAAAGTCAATGGAGATATGAAGGAGGCTGGACATACGTGACAGTCATATACAGTAGCCACAGGGCTACAGGGCTGGTGTTCAGTGGGTGCATTCCAGGATGGCTCTGCTGGTTGTTAAAACCCCACTTGGTAGTCAGCCATTGCCCAGGCCCCTAACTTCCCCGTTGGTGCCCACCGACCCCCCCGAGATCCTCTGGACATACCCACCAGCCAGCAGCTGAAAGGGCCAATACCTGGCACGGGCTCTAGGACCTGCCCCAGCCTGGAAACAGACACTGTCCCTTATGCCTGATAGGGGCCAGAGCTCTGTTAGTTGTTAAATATGTTGATTGTCACCTCTGTGTACGCATCCATTATTTTTATATACATAGATATTAGAAGAGGTTTTTTACTTCATGAAAAACTGACATTTCAGCAGTCGAAGTAACAGTTGTTCTCAAATACAGTAGCCTCATTAAAATGTAGCTTATCTACTTGAAGTTAGAACAAAACAGCTTAATAAAAATTCATTTTAAAGGCATTAAAAACCAATAAGTTGAAAGGATTAATTTATTCAGCAGACATTTATTGATCACCTGCTTTGTGCTTGGAAAAATAATAACTAATCCCAGAGGCTGCCCTGGATGGCCTTGCGTGAGTGCTCTGGGCAGGCCTTTCTACTGCTATCGGCACTTGCAGCTTCATGTACCAGCTGTGGTTCCTGCTTTACAGACTGTGGGACGTAAGAATGCCCCAGGTGACACAGCTGTGAGTGACAGAGATTGGGTTTGAACCCTCTGCTCTGAACTTCAGCCTCCTTCCCACTGGGTACGTCGAAGGAAAAGCCTAGTAACACAAAGATGCCACCATCCTTTCCTCATTCCAGTGGGGAGGACAGTGCCACGTTACCTAAAAAAAGACATAAAAATCTTCCTTTTTTCTTCTCCAGAACCATGTGCAACCCATAAAGCCTGGCGAGGCAGCCAAAGAAATAATGAATTCATGTGCTAACATGGGCATGAGAGTGAGGCCAGGTGTACCTTTTGCTACTGTTTTGACTTTGAGTCTCAACTGACATCTGCCTGGATTTAACAGTGAGATTCCTCCCTGTCATGGCACAGCCCTTGGGTTTGAAACCTGAGCGCTCCTAGAGCCACTCTATGGCTCCCTTTACCTGTGGTGTTTGCTACTGGACTGGGGATGTGTTAAAAAGGATTTTAAATAGCTCAGTGCGGTCCTAGAGAATGGACGTTCTGGAACTGAAATAGCAGAATCTATTAGCTAGGATCAATCTGCTCTCCTGAGACCAGAAGGAAACCATGACAAAGAGGGTACTACAGGTCGTGTTGGGGCATCTCTGGTGTGTGGCTGCAGGTGGGCTTCCTGGAAGGTGGAGGGGCCTCTCATGGCTGGAGTCTCTTCTTACTGTTAAACTGTACGTGGAGAACTAATGACTTCATTAGTTCATTCCTAGGTACCTAATAATATTGGAAGAACTGCTGTCCATTTCATTATGAACAGGTGACATAGGAGTTCATTTATTTAAAAAGATAAAGATTAGTTAGGTACTTATTACAAAATAATATAAAAGTAGCACATCATTTTGAAAAAAAATTGGAAAATAATCCTCTACTCTTCCATATTCCAGAAATAGCTATTTTAATATTTTTTGTTCATCTCACAGTCTTTCTTAATCCATTTTAAGAAACATATAGCTGTGATCATAAGTCTTGTTTTATATTCTGCTGGTTTGGGGTGACTTCATTACAAAAAGGCCTTTCAGAGATTGAAACTATCTCTCCCCTCCCCCCGCAGGATGAAATAACTTTTTTCTTTTGCTTGTAAAATAATACATGGCGTGGCTGAAAAACAAAACAAACAACCCCCCCCCCAAATCAAACTGTATTGAAAACCAGTAGTTTCTTTATGATTCAGAAGGCCACTGCCACCTTTATTTTTGTCTTCCTCATGCCTTTTCCTGCATAGACTGCATAGGCTTTTTTGTCTGTAGAGTTTCTGACAAGGAGTACGATTTTGATCCGAGGGAGGGGTCATGGCAAGATCAGTTGCTGGCACTTCAGAGATGCCTTTAAAAATAGCCCCATCCTCGAAGTCCACTGGGCCTTGCTGTTCTGCAGCCTTTGTCCCAGTGAGAGGATCTGGGACATCTTCAAAGCTGTGATTCTCTGGAGAGTCAAAGCCATGGTACTAAAGCCTTGATATTTTAATAGTATTTTGCATCTTTTTTTCCTGGGTGGCTGTGTCTGGTTAAATGCCCTCTTCAGGGGCCGGACCTGTGGCGCACTTGGGAGAGTGCGGTGCTGATAGTGCCAAGGCTATGTGTTCGGATCCTATATGGGGATGGCCGGTGCGCTCACTGGCTGAGCGTGGTACGGACAACACCATGCCGAGGGTTGCAATCCCCTTACCGGTCAAAAAAAAAAAAAAAAAAAAAAGGTGTCAATATAAATGCCCTCTTCAGAGAACTGTAGAAGAAAAGTTGCTGCAGAAAGCATAGATGTGTCAGACTCTCCTGTATTTTTTCCTACTCTATTTATGATGTTTTATCAGTTGGTTCTATAAGATAACAGTGAGAATAATTAATTTTCTCATTTAGCACCATCTCATATTGCACCAATTCATTATAGTCTGTTCGCCTCCAATATTTTTATATTAAAAAATATATGCATATACTGATTCCATTCATGTGAAATATTCATCCCACTTATGTAAAATATCCAGAATAGGTAAATGTATAAGACAAAATGAAGATTAGTGATTGTCTAGGACTGGGGGTATTGGGAGAAAGTGAGAAGCCACTTGTAAGGGGTAAGGGTTTTTTGGGGGGGTGATGAAAATGTTCTAAAATTAAATGTGGTGATGGTCATGCAGCTCTGAATACACTGAAAACCATTGAATTGTACATTTTAAATCAATGAATTGTATGGTGTATAAGTTACATCACAATAAAGCTGTTACAAAAGATATATGAATATATATATGTCCACTGCTGTACTAAACAATGCAGTTAATATACAAACCATTGGAAGGGCATGACCCTTAAAGAGAGAACACACAAAGCCTTTGGTTGAATGTCTCCCCAAAACTTAGTCCCCCCCATAACAGTGTAAAGAAGGTGGGAAGTCCTATTACAGTAATTGAAAGGTGGGGCCTTGGCGAGGTGATTAGATTGTAGGACCATGCTGCAGTGAATGGATTAATAATGGTGGTCAGGGGCGTGGTTTGGAGTGCTTTAAAAGAAGAGCATGTGAGAAGTTCTCTCTCTTTGTTCCACCATTTTCTGCCCTGTGAGACCCCTGAGGCACTGTTGCCACCAACAAGACCCTCACCAGATATGTACCCTGTACACTGGACTTCCCAGCCTCCAAAACTATAAACAATAAATTTCATTTTCTTACAAACTCCCCAGTTCTGTGTATTTTGTTATAGGCAACAGGAATGGACTAATATACACAGAAAGCAATGCTTTACTGATAAGAATGAGTGGAGATTCAGGCATCTGAAGATTATTTTTTACTTTTTTGAGCAAGGATGGAGGGTGACTCAATGGTGAACTGGAGTGGGCTAGCTCATCAGGTTGGTATTGTGAAATCAGCAATGGGGTGGGTGTAGTTACAACATGGAAACTGGCAAATGCTGCAAGTGGGGGCCTTATTTTCTCCTGAAGAACCAGTGAAACATTTACCAACACATGACTGGCTCCTCTCCATTGTACCTTCCATCACAGAAGGCCAGCTTTCCTCCTGGCAATTGAATGAAGAGCTAAGTTAAGAGAATTGTCTTGATGGGGTGTCAGGAGGATTGGCTGTGGGGCTCTGCTAAGCTCCCACATTCCTTCTGTCAGAAAGCATCCGGCTAACATGTATCTTTAGGGCTTGGGAGCTAACTTGAGGGGTCTTTGTTGGGAGCAGTGCTCTATGGAATGTCTGCCAATAATCAGTGATTGCTTTTGCATGACCTTTCTGCTTTGGGGAAAGAAAAATTTGATTCCCAAATCCTGGGATCAGATGTTAATTAGTGCTGCTCTTTCACTTGGAGGCCGCCCTATTATGAGCTTCAGATGAAATTTTCAACCGTAACTTGTGAAGCTAAGCAACAGAATCCACTTTACTTCTTATTCATCTTCTTTAATTAATTCAATCTGATTTAGGCTTAGATATCTAAAAGTCATTTTTTTCAGACAGGAAATACTTGAATTATTCATATCCTTCCCATTTTGAGCTGGGCATACCGGTCCCTCGAGAAATCACTGCTACATATCTGACTGGTGTTCCCGTGTGTCAGTTTGTCAACATCTCTCAGTGAGATTAGTAATTAGACAGTCACGCCACACTGGAAACTGTGGAAATAATAGAGGTCTTGAGAAAGCCTCAGGTGATACAAGTCGCTAAAGTTTAAACCTAGATATAATTCTAATTATTTTTATTACGCCACACTGGAAACTGTGGAAATAATAGAGGTCTTGAGAAAGCCTCAGGTGATACAAGTCACTAAAGTTTAAACCTAGATATAATTCTAATTCTTTTTATGCCTATATGGTTCAGATTTCTTTCACTGACTGATTATTATTATTATTTTTTTTCTTTTGTCTTTTTCCGTGTCCGGCAACGGATCGCAACCCTCAGTGTTGCCCCCGCACCGGACCAGGGACCGGCAATGGGATCGCAACCCTCGGCGTTGCCCCCACGCCTCGCTCAGCCAGTGAGCGGGAACCGGTCTGCATGTGGGATCCGAACCCTCGGGCAGGAGCGCCGCCGCGCTTCCCAAGCGGCGCACCCATCCAGTGCGCCACCGGGCCGGCCCAGACTGATTATTTTTTTACTAAAAAAGAAGAGTAGCCAGATGATCTGAATGTTTCATTAAATTTTACTAATAGTTGGTCTGACTTTTTTCTTTGTGTTACAACGAATATGAAATTTTTCTGGGAATGGGTCTTTCTCCCTAACAGAAATGTATTTATGTATATCTTTTTGATAATACATATTGTAAAATTCAATTAGCATGTAAAAGTTGATGTTTAATCCTACCCTCCAGTGATGAGTTAGAGATATTTTTATATTAACTTTGGGTGTTACCTGTAATATAATGTATTGAGAGCAACAGGAAGGTTAGAGAGCAGTGTGTATAGTATGATCTGATTTATGTACAGAAAGTATACCTTAAAATATGGAAGAATTTATACATTTGACAAAAATGTGTTTGTGTGTGCATATAAATGAACAAAAGACAAATAGCCACCTTTCCTTTCCTAGTGGCTATGAGGTACTTCATTGTATGTACATACTATAATGTATATAACCAGTCCTCTATTGATGGATGCTCTGGATGTTACAGTTTTAGAATTCTAAGCAGTTATGTCAAAAGAATATGCAACAATATGGTTCTGACAGTAATTTGTATTAGTTTCCTATTGCTGCCGTAACAAATGATCACCAATCCAGTGGCTTAAAACAACACAAAGTTATCATCTTACAGTTCTGAAGGTCAGTAGACCAAAGTCAGTCTTAGTGGGCTAAAATCAGGGTTTTAGCAGTACGGTGCTCCTTTTGGAGGCTCTGAGGAGAATCTGTTTTCTTGCCTTTTCCAGTTTCTAAATGCTGCCCTCATTCCTTGGCTTGTGGCCTCCATCTGTCCAGCAATTACATCCCTTTAGCCTGTGCTCCCATTGTCACACATATCTCCTGCTCTGACTCTCCTTTGTCCTTGTTTCCCTTGTAAGGACCCTGTGATTAGGTTGGGTCTACCTGGATATACAGAATGATCTCCCCACCTCATGATCCTTACTTTAATCACACTTGCAAAGTCCGTTTTGCCTTGTGAGGCAGTATATTCACAGGATCTGGGGATTAGGATGCAGACATCTTTGGGTAGCATTATTTTGTATACCATATAATTTAGGACAAACTGCTATCTTACAGTAAACTAGCTTGTTTTATTTAGCCCATTTCCATGTCTGAGCACTAGGTCCTAGGGATACCAAAATGAATGGCACAGTTTTCTGCTTTTCTGGGGGTTAATTCCTTGAAGGCAGATAAAGACTCATGAAAGACTGGGGTGTTGGAGGATCTGCAGGTCATTCTCAATGGCTGAGCCTCAGTTACAAGGTGGGAGGTGGCTAGAAATAAAGGTGGATGGTTAAGTGGAGGCCAGACCAGCAAGTCCTTGTGTGAACTTATGAAGTTGGACTGTATCTTGTGGATCAGGCCTTTTTATCCCAGGGTTAGTGGAAGGAAACCAGAAGTTCCTGTACCACCTGTGTTTTGGTCCGTTTTGTGCTGCTATAACAGAATTACCTGAGACTGGGTAATTTATAAAGAACAGAGGTTTATTTGTTCTATGATTCTGGGACAAATCCCAGATGCATCTGGCATGGGCCTCAGGCTGCTTCTGCTCATGGTGGAAAGCGGCAGGCTGCTGGCAGGTACAAGCAGATCACATGCTGAGAGGAAGCGAGAGAGAGAGAGAGAGGGTAGGTGCCAGGGTCTTTTAAACAACCAACTCTCTTGGGAACTAATAGAGTGAGATCTCACTCACTACCTCTCCTCCCCCAGGGAGAGCATTAATCCATTCATGAGGGATCCACCCCCATGACTCAAACAGCTTCCAGCACTGCCACATTGGGGATCAGATTTCCACGAGTTTTGGTTGGGACAACACATCCAAACTCTATCACCCTGACTTTCAATGTAAAATTTTAGGCATATGTGCTTTCTCCTGTAGAGACAGTACGTGATGTTCATCAGATTTTTGATCGGGTTTCTGAACCAAGAGNCGTCATTCTCAATGGCTGAGCCTCAGTTACAAGGTGGGAGGTGGCTAGAAATAAAGGTGGATGTTTAAGTGGAGGCCAGACCAGCAAGTCCTTGTGTGAACTTATGAAGTTGGACTGTATCTTGTGGATCAGGCCTTTTTATCCCAGGGTTAGTGAAAGGAAACCAGAAGTTCCTGTACCACCTGTGTTTTGGTCCGTTTTGTGCTGCTATAACAGAATTACCTGAGACTGGGTAATTTATAAAGAACAGAGGTTTATTTGTTCTATGATTCTGGGACAAATCCCAGATGCATCTGGCATGGGCCTCAGGCTGCTTCTACTCATGGTGGAAAGCGGCAGGCTGCTGTCAGGTACAAGCAGATCACATGCTGAGAGGAAGCGAGAGAGAGAGAGGGTAGGTGCCAGGGTCTTTTAAACAACCAACTCTCTTGGGAACTAATAGAGTGAGATCTCACTCACTACCTCTCCTCCCCCAGGGAGAGCATTAATCCATTCATGAGGGATCCACCCCCATGACTCAAACAGCTTCCAGCACTGCCACATTGGGGATCAGATTTCCACGAGTTTTGGTTGGGACAACACATCCAAACTCTATCACCCTGACTTTCAATGTAAAATTTTAGGCATATGTGCTTTCTCCTGTAGAGACAGTACGTGATGTTCATCAGATTTTTGATCGGGTTTCTGAACCAAGAGTTCAGCATCACAGCTGTGGCTGATGGGATGCCTTTGAAGGACTTCAAGTAGGGAGATGACATGATTAAATTTGCACTTTGGAAAACTGACCCTGGGGGGGGGTTTGGGGTACATGAATAGCAGAAGAGACATCCTTCAAAGCCTCTTCCCCCATCCAAGTAATGGGGACCAAAGAAGGTGAGGGTGGGGCAGGCAGTGGGAATAGAGCAGGGGGACTGGGTCTAAGGTGGATGGGGCAAGTAGAATTGGCAGTGCTTGAGCGACTTCATGGATGAGTAGGGTGGAGGATAACTGGCCAGCCTTCTAGATGGATAACACCCTATTAGCAGACTTAGGGGATACAGGATGGTGAGCAGGTTTAGGGATTATTGTGGGGCGTGAGGGAGATGATAAATTCAGTTTTGTAGATATTCATATCATAGGGCTGTGGGACATTCAAATGGAGGTGAGCAGTATAGAGTATATGGTCATAGCAATTTCCAGAGTACAGAGGTATAGAAATTCACCAACTATCTTTTTATATTTCTGGTTGTCCTTACCTGATAGCCTCTACTTTTTTTCTCTATGGTAGAACTAAACCCTTAAAATAAGCAGGACTTAGGTTAGGAATTTTTTTGAGAAGTAGCAACAGCTGATAAATATTTCTTACTTTTAATATGTATAGGACACTTCACAAATGGAATCCTATTTTATCCTTACAGCAAGCTGGTGAGGGGTGGCGGGTAAACTGTAACTGACACATGATGATAATAAATAATAGTGATAGATAACATGTATTGAAGATTTACCATGCCAGGCTAGGCTCAGAACACCTTACGTTTATTAGCATAACTCATCCTCACAATAGCCCTGTAAGAGAGTTACTTTTATCAGACCATTTAATAGGTAAGGCAGCCAAGTTCCAGAGAGGATGAGTAACTTGCCCCAAGTCACACAGCTAGTGAGGGGTGAAGCGAGGCTTTGAACTCAGACATTCGGTGTGGCTCTAAAACCTGCATCAGGCCCATCAGTGTGGGGCTCGGGACTTATTCGTGGTCATCAACCCCAGTGCCCGTGTTCCTTGCATTCTGCCTCACTGTCTCTCCAGGGTGGTGGGGCATTGAGTGGGCTCATGGGGGAGGTTAGCAATGACATTTCTGTTTCAAAGGCAGGGATGGGATCCCAGGAGACAGTGGTTGTGGCAGTGACAGTGTAGGGAAAGTGAAAGTAAATGGTCAGGATCCTTCCGAGGTTCGGAATCTTGCCGTGAATTTGGTGTAAATGATAACTGTGCACGTGTGCCCAGGTGTTCCTTGACTATTGTCTGTGGATGCGTGTGGGCACCCAGGTGTTCCTGGGTTGTCTGAATTGCACCCAGGTGTTCCTGGATTATTCTACTTAAGTATAAAGGATGAGTGACTCTGATCCACAGTGGCCCCCGCCCCTGGGACACCTCTAGGGGGACCACGGGGAGGCCGGTACTGCTGCTGCACTTGTAAGCTGCTGCTGCTACTGTGGTAGCTGAGGACTGAGCTCGTGTCTTCTGCCAATGGCTCCTGGGATCTTTCCCAATTACCTAGCTCGTGACCTGTATGTGAGGGGTCTAGTGATCCAGTCTGCCGGGCATGGGAGCGGTCTGGTGACCCAGTCTGTACAACAGGTTTGAAGGATCTGAGCCCTAGCTCGACAGACAGTAAGGAGTGGAGAGCTGCAGCATCTCTGGGTCTGCAGGACAACGGAAGGATGTGTCAGTCGCCAGCCATGGGCAGAGGAGTCGGTGTTTCTGGATAGCAAGGCTGGAAAGAGACAAACGCCAGGCACAGAAGAGGGAGTGCAGCTCCTTGGGCATCTGTGGCTGGATCCAAAGTAGTTTTGGAAGAAGTAGTAGTGATTGATCCCAGAGACTGCAGAAGCCAAGAGGGGGGAAGGGATGGATCTCCTTGCAGAAGGAGTGGCTTGAGCATGCCCCAGAGGGGCATCTGCACCCCTGAGAATCAACTTAGTATCTTGGGGC
>NW_007726209.1:124227-125691 GCF_000696425.1 Galeopterus variegatus | reverse complement strand
TAAGGAGTGGAGAGCTGCAGCATCTCTGGGTCTGCAGGACAACGGAAGGATGTGTCAGTCGCCAGCCATGGGCAGAGGAGTCGGTGTTTCTGGATAGCAAGGCTGGAAAGAGACAAACGCCAGGCACAGAAGAGGGAGTGCAGCTCCTTGGGCATCTGTGGCTGGATCCAAAGTAGTTTTGGAAGAAGTAGTAGTGATTGATCCCAGAGACTGCAGAAGCCAAGAGGGGGGAAGGGATGGATCTCCTTGCAGAAGGAGTGGCTTGAGCATGCCCCAGAGGGGCATCTGCACCCCTGAGAATCAACTTAGTATCTTGGGGCCTGCTGAACTGGCTGGCATTACTAATAATGAGAATTCTGAAATGCAGGCTGGATTCCCAGCCTTTGGGAACCTGAGTGCTATGGATCAGGTGCCAGTCTTTGTGTTATTTGCTTAATTAGTCTTTGTTGAGGGCTGGTGAGGAAAGAGAAAGGACCAGTTCCAATCACCAGGCTGCAGACATGGCTGGACAGGAGCACAGAGACCATTTTCAGAGGGCAGCCTTTGAAAGCAGCATCGTTTGCAGAGGGCGGACCTTCCACAGGACATAGACTGAGTTCCCAGAGTCCCGTGAAGACACATTGTCTACTAGGAAAAATGGGGCAGTGCTTGAAAGAAAGGAAATGAGCCAGAATATCACAAACATATGTTTTGTTTATGCAAGCACTTATGAGGTATTGGTTTCAAAATCCTTTAAAATTGGACACTTTAATGTCAAGTAATTGGCTCTTTATGGAAAGGTTTCCAGTTACAAATGGGGGGCAGGTGATCTCACATTCCAGCTGGACTCTGTTAAAAGACCAAGGCCTTAGTTTTCTGAAATTGCAGCTCCCGGCTCCTCCTCTTCCCAGCTCTTGCATTAGCTCATTAATACGCCTTCCTTCCCCTCAGGTGTCCTGTGTGTGCCCACAGCCATTGGATGCCAGCAACTCTCAAGCCAACTCAGTGAATGTCACTAGTCCTGTTTTGCTTTTTTTTTATTAATAAGTGTGCCTGATTCTGGTTTTTCAGAGACCCTCTCTATTGGTGTGGCTGTCACGGTAGAGGAAGGGTGGTGTCTGGGCAAGAATGTCCCAGGAGGAGTGGGGAGGCTCAAATCTTGCCCAGCTCTTCTGGCCCCCACACGGGGTCTGTCCTTTGGAAACACAGGAGGGTCATACGCTTCCAGCCATGGAGATTGCCCAACTCCTGTTTGACATGCTGCAAGGTCTCTTGAGTGACCATGAAAGAGGATTGTGAAATTCTCAAGATCTTGAAGTAAAAATTTAAACTCTTATTTTTTTTTAAAAGGTGTCATATACTCTACTAGGAGGGTAGTTGTGAAATTAAACACTGACATTAACTCTTATTTTTTTTTAAAAGGAGTCATATACTCTACTAGGAGGGTAGTTGTGAAATTAAACCTACCCCAGAGGTGGTAAATTG
>NW_007726209.1:117378-123031 GCF_000696425.1 Galeopterus variegatus | reverse complement strand
ATGGTGGCTTTGGGGTTGCCAGACTTCTTTATTGACGGCTCAGGGTTCTGAAGGCATGTGTCCCAAGAGAGAACCAGGTGGAAGCTGATTTGCCTTGTATGGTGTAGCCTCTGAAGTTGTGCTGCTTCACTTTTGCTGTGTTCTCCTGGTCAAAGAAGTTGCAAAGTTCTGCCCCGGTTCAAGGGAAGAGAACTAGGCCCACCTCTTAGTTGTGGAATGTCAGTGTCACATTGTGAGATGCATGCACAGGATGGGAAAGATGTTGGTGTAGCCATCTTTGGAGAAACAAACCGTTGAACCTTGGGATGGGGAATTTCTTTGGAACTGTCTCGTTATAGCTGAGGAGCTTTGGAACCAGACTGTTAGAGAATCTTCGTTAGGGATCTGGTTTCTTTCTTCTATCTGTAGGCGACCAGAAATGAAAGCAAAAAGGAAAGGAGAGGCAGCCAGGGCTCTTGAGTCTTGGTTTTTCTTTCCCATATGACTGGAGGATAGAACTAGGCCATTGACCAAGATAGGAAGGAATCTCCAAGGGGGACAGTCAGCTCAGGAACACATCCCACTTTGGAGCAGGCATCAAAAGGAGTTAGCATTTGCTTTGGGCAGGGACTTTTGGTGCAGATACTCTTATGCTCGTCTTATCACAGATGAAGAAACTGGAATAAATTGCCCAGGTCATAACAGGAGATGGTGGAACTAGGTTTTGAACTTAGAAACCCCCAGGTCTTCTTTTCCTATTTGGTTCCACAACAGGGACAGCCAGGCTTATCCCACCCCCAGGCAGAAGTGTGGAGGATTCCTCTCTGGAGAAGTTCAGCCCATTATGACTGTGCTGAAGATGGGGTCCAGGGAAGGGCTTTCAAGGCAGAGCAGGTGGCGTATGCAAAGGCACAGACAAGAATGGATTCTGAGGAGCTGGAAGTCCTCTAGCAAGTCTGGAATAGGGAGAGCATGAGAAACGGGACTGGAGCGATGGGTAGGGGCCCTGTGGTGGAAAATTTCTAGAATGTGCCAGGAGCTTGGGTTTTATTCAGTCGGCACTGTGGAAAGTGTGAAGGGGTGTGCTATCAAGTGTGGGAATGGACTGGGGAGAGAGGAGATGAGAGGAACAGACAGCAGAAGTCGGTTGTGGTGCACCAGGGTGGGTGGTGATGGTGGGCTGCATTTATTCTGATTAGCTGTGTGTGCTGTGCAGGGTAGGGGTATGATTTGTGTTTTTTTGTTGTTGTTTGTTTGTTTTTTTACTTCCTACTATTTTTTACTATTCTGTTAATTTATAGATGACAGGATCAGCTATCAGAGGGAGCTACTTCTTAATTTGGGCCAAGAAACACCCATCATCAAGAAGGAGGCTTCTATTGATCGGAGTGGGTCTTATGCATTCAGCTACTTTAAAATCAGTTTTGAGTCACAAATAATAGTAGCAGATGTTTGGAGAGGGCTTTATATGAGCCAGGCAGAGCTGACACTCATCTGGTTTAATGCTCTTGATAGTGCTTTGAGGCAGGTAGTGTTATACCCGAGTTACAGATGCAGAAACTGAGGCACAGAGAGCTTGGGGGACTGGCTAAGCCACAGGGTCAGTGAGCGGTGGAGCCCAGTTTCTGATCTGGTTGTATGTGTGCATTGCTGTGTTCTTTCCCACTGTGTGTAAGTTAAAGGGAAGCCGGGNAGAGCTATGATAAATATGGGAGGGCAGGTACCCCTTTGACATAATGATTTCCATTCCTTTGAGTATATACCCAGTAGCGGGATTGCTAGATAGTATGCAGTTCTACCTGTAGTTGTTTGACAAACCTCCATACTATAGTATGGAAATTTTCACAATGTTAATTCTTCCAATCCATGAACATGGCTCTTTTCACTTAGAAATATGCATTTAAGTCTCTTCCATGTTTTTTTCATAGCTTGAGAGATCTTTATGGTTTTTATTGCTGAATACTACCATTGTATGTATGTACCATATTCTTTCTTCCATTCACATATTCAAGGCCATCTTGGTTGCTGCTACAAGTGACTGGGTGCAAGATTTTCTGTGAATATAATTTTAATTTACTTGGACAAATACCTAGGAGTGTGATTGCTAGATTAAATGGTAGGCTTATGTTTCACTTTGTAAGAATCTCTCAGACTGTCTTCCAAAGTGGTTGTATCACTTGACATCCCCACCAGCAATAAGTGAGAGTTCCTGTACCTCCACATCCTCACCACCATTTGGTGTTATCAGTCTTTAGAAATTTAGCCATTCTAATAGGTATGTCATGGTATCTCATTGTTTTTATATACAATTCCTTAATGGCATATGATTTTTTTTTAATCTTACAATTACATAACATTTTATTTATTTATTTATCTATTTATCTATCTATCTATTTATTTATTCATTTATTATAAATATTCATGAGCTACACAGCTGATTGTCCCCCCTCCTGCCCATGAAGTTGGGGCCTGATTTATACGGGGGCATACCCATTACCAGAAATTACTTTTGTCCCCTTTGTCCCCTTCCAATTATCCCCCAACCTCCTTTCTTCCCCCTCTCCCTTCCCCCTCTCCCTTCAAATCCAATTTGTAGCACTAGGAATATTCCCTCCCTCTGTTGGATCATGGCACTACTGTGGCCTTTCTTTCCTGCCTTCCTTTCTCTTAGCTCCCACAGATGAGTGAGTACATGTGGTATTTATTCCTCTGTGCTTTGCTTGTTTCACTCAACATAAGTTTCTCCAGGTTCATCCATGTTGTTGCAGTTGGGAGTATTTCATTCTTTTTTATGGCAGAGAAGTATTCATAGTGTATATATACCACAGTTTCCTTATCCAATCATCTATTAATGGACATTTAGGTTGGTTTAATATGCTTATTTCCCATCTATATATATTCTTTGATAAGGTGTCTGTTCATATCTTTGGTTTATTTTATAATTAGGTCATTTGCTTTTTTATTGTTGAGTTTTATGTGTTCTTTGTATATTTTTGATATAAGTCATTTATTGGATATGTGTTTTCTAAATATATTCTTCCAGTCTGTGCTTTGTCTTGTTATCCTCTTAACAGTCTCTTTTGTAGAACACAAGTCCAATTTACCATTTTTTTTTCTTTTATGGATTGGTCTTTTGGTGATATATGTAAAAAGTCATTAGCAAACCTAAGGTCACCCAGATTTTCTCCTATGTTATCTTCTAGAAGTTGTATAGTTTTTGAATTTTACATTTATGTCTATGATCCATTTTGAGCTAATTTTAGTGAAAGACCTAAGGTCTTTCAGTTGTTCCAGTACCATTAGCTGAAAAGATTATAATTTTCCCATTGAATTGCTTTTGCTCTTTTGTCAATAATTAGTTGAATGTATTTATGTAGGTCTATTTCTGGGCTAATATGTCTCATTGACCTAATTGCTGTTCTTTGCCAATACAATTTTGACTTTATTATTGTAGTTTTATAGTAAATCTTGATGTTGGGTAGTGTCAGTCATTTGACTTTGATTTTTGTAAATATTCTGTTGGCTATTCTGGGTCTTCGGCCTATTAGTTCAGTTTTTATTATAGGTACCACATTTGTTTCCAAAATTGCATTACGGATTTTCTAGATCATAGTGTCTCAAGTTTGAATATTTTGTGTATTCCTATCATTAGATAAATTGTTTTTGGCCCTCCCTCTAGATAGTAGTTCAATTCCATACACTTACACTTTTCCTCAATAGTCTAGTTAAGTAATAGAAGGTGTAACTACTGATATTTATGACATTTAAACAATGATGATCTTCTCCACCAGACCATAAGGTCCATGAGGCCTAGACAAGATATAATTTTTCCCATCACTGTCTTCAAGGCATGGTACAATTCCTGGCATGTAGTAAGTAATCAACATTATTTGCTAAATGAATAAATCATCAAATGAATGATTTCTTTTCTCTCTAACCTAGGATATTTGTTATTGATATCACAATAAGGTAGCCACTGGAGTTCAAAAACATCTTTAATAGTAGGAAGAATCTGTTTGCTTTTTTATTGTTGAGTTTTATGTGTTCTTTGTATATTTTTGATATAATTCATTTATTAGATATGTGTTTTCTAAATATATTCTTCCAGTCTGTGCTTTGTCTTGTTATCCTCTTAACAGTCAGATTTTCCAGGGGACCATTCTCTCCTTCCCTGAACTTCAAAGTGGCATTAGATGTGGCCAGGGATAGATGTAGGGCAGTGGTTCTCAAAGTGTGGACCCTGACCAGCAGTATCAGCCTGAGCTGCTGTATTAGTTTCCTGTACCTGTTGTTACAAACTACAACAAATTTAGTGGCTTTAAACAGCAGTTTATTCTCTTATCGTCCTGGAGGCCAGAAGTCTGAGCTGAATCTTATGGGACTAAAATCAAGGTGTCAGCAAGGCTGGTTATTTCTGGAAGCTTCAGCAGAAAATCCATTCCGTGCCCCTTCTAGCTTCTGGTGGCTGCCAGCGTTCCTTGGCTGTAGCCACATTGCTCCAGTCTCTGCTACTTATTGTCACATTGCCTTCTCCTCCTTTGTCATCTAATCTTCCTCTGCCTCCCTTTCATAAGGACCCTTTACATTAAGGGATGACCAGATAATCCAGGATAATCTCCCCATCTCAAGAGCCTACATTGAATCACACCTGCAAAATCCCTTTTGCAGTGTAAGGTAACATTTACAGGTTCCAGGGATTAGGTCCTGGATATCATCCCGTTATTCATCCCACCACACCTGCAAGTTTGTTAGAAATGTTAATTCTTAGACCCCACCCCATACCCACAAAACCAGAGCTTCCAGGGGTGGGCCAGCATTCTGTGTTTTAACAAGGCTCCCTGATGATTCCGATGAACTCTGAAGCTGACATTGAGCTCACACAGCTCAGCCTGTAATTGGAAACTGTCATAGTTCTCCAGAAAATATTCTGAGAGCCTTTGGCCTCCTAATCTTGGAATGGCAAACTGTCTTTTCAAGAATGTCTACGTGTGTGTGCTTTATATACATTTGCTTAATGTATGAATGAAAAAAGTTGCAATGAACTTTACAGAATTTAAATGGGTTAATTAAAATGTTCTTTATTCTGTAGAATTTAAATGGATTAATTGTGAATGGCTTTCTGGGGTTATCACAAGCCTCTTGAACTTAACGAATGTTGCCATGTTCCTCCAAAAAAATAAATAAATAAATAAATAAGGGGTCATAAAGTTTAGAAGTCTCTGAATAGGGTTGCATCAGTTTCCCCTAGACATGCTGCAAAGCAGCACTTAGGAATGATGCTGTCTTGTGGGTTGAAGCTGTTGTTTTGAAATGTAAATATGGCTGCAAACTTAATTAACCCATTGATGTAAGTTCTTCTCTGGATAAACACCTGGTGAAAATTTTGCATTTGTATGTGTGTCTAGTTCATTTTGTGCTGTGATAACAGAATACCTGAAACTGGGTAATTTATGAAGAACAAAAATGTATTTGCTCACAGTTCTGGAGGCTGGGAAGTCCAAGACTGAGGTGCCGGCATTTGATGAGGGCCTTCCTGCTGCTTTATAACATGGTGGAAGACTGGAAGGCATTGCATGGGTGAGGTGGTGGGGGGGGGGGGGAAAGAGGGAGAGAAGGCGTGAGGGGGTCCCGCACCTCCTTTTTTAAGAAGACCCCCCCCCCAAAAAAAGCATTA
>NW_007726209.1:116505-116941 GCF_000696425.1 Galeopterus variegatus | reverse complement strand
GGGGGGGGGGGGGGGGGGGGGGGGGGGGGGGGGGGGGGGGGGGGGGGGGGGGGGGGGGGGGGGGGGGGGGGGGGGGGGGGGGGGGGGGGGGGGGGGGAGAGAATGCATGAGGTTTCCGAGCTCTTCCTTTTACAAGGAATCCACTCCCACAATAATGGCATTAATCCGTTCGTGGGAGGAGGGCAAGTCCTCATGGCTTAATCACCTTAAAGGTCTCACCTCCTAATGCTGCCACATTGGGGATCAAATTTCCAGCACATGAACTTTGGGGGACACATTCAAACCATAGCAATGTGAAAGTACTCTATTCCAGGATCTCCTTTTATTTTTGAACTATCAGGAAAATACTTCTCCCCCATACTTTTTTTTTTTTTTTTTTGTTTTTTGTTTTTTTCCGTGTCCGGCAACGGAGCGCAACCCCCAGTGTTGCCCCCGT
>NW_007726209.1:106138-116074 GCF_000696425.1 Galeopterus variegatus | reverse complement strand
GCAACCCTCGGTGTTGCTCCCGTGCCTTGCTCAGCCAGTGAGCGGGAACCGGTCTGTATGTGGGATCCGAACCCTCGGGTGGGAGTGCCGCCGCACTTCCCAAGCGGCGCACTATCCAGTGCGCCACCGGGCCAGCCCCCCCATACTTTTTTTTTAAGTGACTGAGCAGTTATTTTGTAGATCTTCAGCAATATCACTGGGCATGCATGTGACCACTTTGCTCAGCTGTTTAAACTGCTGAACCAGTGAGAGTCCAAGGTAGATTTGTCCAATGGCCTGGTTTCTCTTTCTTCTGTCTGCCATCAACTGACTTCATGGTGGATCTCAGGGAGCTGACTTTCAAAAGCTGGCTGTGGGTTCCCAGGTGGGCATGTTTTGAAGATGAGGCAAGTGTGCACCCACTACAGAGAGACATCTTAAAGCACTGCTGGTTTTTGGATCAGGAAGGTAACCATTTTTGTTTAAAAAAACAATTCCTTTCAGAGTAATTTCTGCGATTCTATGTATGACCCCCTTGATTTACCCCTTTTTCTTATCCTTGTATCTAGACCATTTGTGAATTCTATTAGCACTAATTCAAAATGTGTCCATGATCTGCCCCTTCCTCTCCATCTCTGCTGCTTTGGGCTACTGTCATCTCTTGCCTGCACCACTCCAGTGGCTCCTATGTACCCTGCTTCCAGGCCCCTCCAGGTGGGCTTACCTCCCCATAACAGATGGAGTCATCTTTTCTAGTTAGAAATTAATTTTCCCATTCTCTTGCTCAAAAATCCTCTGGTAGTTCTCCATTGCGCTTAAGCAGAAATCTAAACTTTTCACCATGGCTTCCAGGTCCTGGGTGGTTTGGCTCCTGCCTACCTTTCCGCCCTCATAGGAACACTTTCCCTGGTTTATTACCCTCCCCTGACAGCCTCCTTCCCGGGTCCTCCAGCCACCCAGATGTGGGCTGTGCCAGTTCCTGCCCTAACTTAGGTCTCAGCTCAAATATCCCCTCAGAGAGGCCTTCCGAACCGTGCCATCTAAATCAAACCCCTTGCTCATAGCACCTGATCCAATCACCATTTTGTTTTCTTTATAAACTAAGCATTATATGAAGTAATTTTTGTCTTTGACTTTTTAAACTATTTGTGTACCTTCACTTGAATGGAAGCTCCCTGAGGACAGGAACAGGACTTGTCTTTCTCTGGCACCATGGCCTCCTCAAAGCTTACAGCAAATGGTAGGCACTTGGTAAATGCTTGTGGAGTGGAAAAGCTGACATGCCGGGGGGGGGGGGTGGGAGGGTGGATTCCAGCCCAGAAGTGGAGAGCTTCCTGCCAATCCCACTTGCTTATGGGATGACCTGGATGGTGGCATACTCAGAGCTGCCACAGAGTCACCCATGCCTCAGTCTGGGAGGTCATTGCAAGGTCTGTTCAGTAAGAAGGGGTAGGCAGGAAACTTGACACTCAGACTTCAAGGCCTATTGTCCTCATTCTTTTTGAAGTATTTTGTGTTCCTTTGCAAAGCAAAGCTTTATAAAAACATATGTTTCAGAAAAAAATAAGTGACTTTTATGTAATCTACAGCTCTGGAATATGCATTCCACTTTTCTTGCATTAGCATGACAATTGGAGCTTAGGCTCTGTGTACCTTATATTGATACTCAGAGCAAGGCCAGGATATTTGTTCTGAACACTCATGAAAAACATGTGATTTCTCAGATTTATACTTTGACAACCTTTCTCCATAGTGCTGATGGGAGAATTTATTTGAACAACATCTCACAAAGGCCTTTCATGTTGCTTTTGTTCTCCAAAACAAATAAGAGTCCTGAATTGAAAACTAGGTTTTTGTGACCTTGGCTAGCTGTTAAGTTGGAACAGTGTACGTTACTGAATTTTTTTTTTTTTGGCAGCTGACTGGTACAGGCTGAGATTTTTCTTTTTTCTTTTTTTTTTTTTTTTCCTTTTTTGTCTTTTTTTTTACTGACCGGTAACGGGATCGCAACCCTTTGTGTTGCGCCCACACCACGCTCAGCCAGTGAGCGGGAACCGGTCTCGACATGGGATCCGAACCCTCGGCGGGAGCGCCTCCGCACTTCCAAGCAGCGCACTCTCCAGTGCGCCACCAGGCTGGCCCAGGCTGAGATTTTTCTTAGCTGCTTTCTTTCTGCATGTTCTGCTGGTCTTTTGGGATGTTGCTTTGTATTCTTGTAGGCTTTTACCCACACATAGTAGAAAGTTCCTGAAGTCTACAGGGATCTGCAAGTGGATAGCTGTAGCTAGCCTGCCAATCAATAAAAGTAAATAAATATTTTTGGTAAAAATATTTTGGTGAAAAAAAAAAAGTAAAAATATTTTATTTTTACTCCTGCCTGTTATAGCTACTTGTTTCTAAAACAAACATTTACTTAGAAGTAAACTTATTCAAGCTTGACGTACATCACTTATAATCGCACTGCTTCAACATTATTTAAAATTTTTTATTTGATATTATTGAATATATAATTGTTTAAGTTTGAAAATTAAGGTTAAAAATATATGATAGAGGAGGGTATAAAGTTAAAAAATTAAAGTTTCTGAGCTTCTTTTTATGCACTAATGACTTGAAATATATAATTCTGTGTTTTTATACACATACATGTATATAATCACATAGTATAGTATAGTTTTCTTTTTACACAAAAACATGGTCAAACTGTGCATATTGCCCTACATCTTTCTTTCTTTCTTTTTTTTTTTTTGTTTTACCTAATAATATACTGTGGACATCTTTGTATGCCAGAATGTGCAAACCTACAGTGTTCTCTATCATGGCTGCTTAGTGTTCTTTTCCATAGAAATACCTTATGTTATTTTACCCATTCCAATAGTGGTTGACATTTAACTGGTTTCATATTTTTGGTTATTAAAATACACATTTATATTTTAATGTAATTTTAGTGTGCTTGCAAGTTTTAAATCATTATAAACATTCATTTTTGTATTTCATAGTTATTTAAGATTGACATCTTTCAGATAAAAAAAGTACCTAAAGGGCCGAGCCCGTGGTGCACTCAGGAGAGTGCGGCGCTGGGAGCGCAGCAGCACTCCCGCTGGGGGTTCGGATCCTATGTGGGGATGACCAGTACGCTCACAGCGCTCACTGGCTGAGGGCGGTGCAGCCAGTCTTAAAAAGGGAAAAAAAAAAAAAAAAAAAAGTACCTAAACATTACCCAATTGTTATGCTCCTAAATTCCTCCTTTTCACTACTATGGAGAATACTTCCATGGCCTACATTGCACTATTGTTTGCAAAAGGGATTGTAAGCACTTCCAATTCATTAGCTAAATTCCTCCTTTTCACTACTATGGAGAATACTTCCATGGCCTACATTGCACTATTGTTTGCAAAAGGGATTGTAAGCACTTCCAATTCATTAGCACTTTGAGGGTGTATTGACACTGGTTTTGGTCCCTGGTACTGGTCATGAGCACTGGGGCAGGAGAGGGATGGAGAGGGGCAGCGAGTGTTTGTTTTCTACCAAGCATGAGGATTACTCAAGTTTTGTTTGACTGTTGAGATTGAACATTTCAAGTATCGTGTCTGTGTGTGAATTGTGTTTATGGGGTACTTTGAAAAATTCACAGAAAGATTCACACTATCTTTTAATTCTATTTTTTCCATGAACTTTTTGAAGGACCCTTGCATTTATTTTGCTCATTTATCTTATTTGTTTGTTTGTTTGTTTTTGGTGGCTGGCTGGTAAGGGGATCCAAACCCTTGACCTTGAATCTCTCGAAGACTTGATTTTTTTGAGTTTGAGAATTTTATGTATTACACTTTGATTTCACGTGCATATTTTCTTCAATGTTTTTGCCTGTTGTTTTGTTGCACAAACTTTTTTACTTTGATAGACTCAAATGTATTAAACTTTACATATGTCACAGGTCAGAGAATTATATCTTTAGAGTTCTGACATTCAGTTCGTTCTTCTATTTCATTTTTCCCCACTACAAATAAATGGATATGTAATGATTCCTTAGTTGTCGAAGTGATTCTTCAGTATCATGGAAGTTTTTAGCCATGTGCCATCAGCTGGGTAATACCCCAAGGAGGTGTTTACTTCTAGTTGAAGTGAATCATTTACCTTCCGTATTAGCAAGGGCTAAATGGATATAAAAAATATTACAATTCAATACTGTTGGCAGGAAGCAATTTCTTAGCACTGTGAATCATGCGATCCATTTCAGAAAGCCTATTCTAATTAGAAGAAACAATGCTTACACAGATTGACTAGTTATAAGTCTGTGTGGATTGTTGTCTTTTCCTTTTAGATCTTTGTGTATATAATTCAAATAGAAATGTAAATACAGTAATTTTTTGTTGTTGCCAGCTGGGTGGTGATTGTTCTTCGTATCCTTAATATGTGTCTTCTCTACTCAGGTTTTCCAAATGCTCAAAACTGGTAGTGGGTGATGTTTTTGATCTGTTGTTTTTTTAAATATCTGTGGGGTGCAGAGAACATAAATCCCTCTATCAGTTGTGCTAGAAGACCTAGTCTATAATCTCCACAGCTTACATTGAATTTGACTGTACAGTCTGGACAGAATGAGGATATAACGTAAGCCCTGCTTTACATGAGTGCTCAGCAATTGTTGAAGAGAATCCTTCATAAGTGATTTTAGAGGTTGGTAGGACATTCAGAGACCACTATTAGTTTACAGCTCCTTTTGAGAGGTGAGGGATGCTGAGGGGCTGGAGGGCACTAAGAGTCTTCTTATTTAAATTTTATAAAAAGGTTGAGAATGTTCCTTTTAGGTATAAATGCTTTCTCTGTATCAGTTTTTTAATGTTTAATAAATGTACTTTCTAGAATTTTGACTAATGGGTTGTTGGATAATAATAACAAAAACAACTTGAGCTGGAGAGGAATGTAAAGGATATTGGGAGTCTTCCTCTTATGAATGAGGAAACTGAGGTATGCAGAGGTTGAATGACTTGGCCAAGAACACACAACTCGTTATTGGTATGTCTGGCTTTCCTGAGCGTGTCTTTCTGTTCCCTCTCAAGCTGGGACCTTACAGTATTGTGATTTTTGTCAGTGTTGACAGAACATTCTGAGAAACTGGAAGAAGGGACTGCAATTGGGAATGACCTTCAGCTGATTTGCCTCTAGCGATTATATAACTCCAGGTGGATGCAGGTTGTGAGGATGAGTTGTTTATGAGTGTGAGTTATCCTTGGGTCTCCTGGAAGAGTTTCTTGTGTGCCTTCATCATAAATCCAACCCTAGTGGATTCATGTCCCTGGCCTCCTATTGGCCCAGACTTTTCATTTAATTGGAAGACACAGAATGAGGGTTGAAGCTGAAAACAAGCAAATCAATAACAAAAAAGCCATTCCATAAGTTACACATTGAGACTATGTCGGTATGAGTCCTTGGATACTGTAAGTGAATGAATATGTTATTCAAGGGATTCATAATATCAGAAGCAAAGCTTATCTTTTTAAAAAATTTTACTTTCAAAATTAACATAAAGTTAACTTTGTTTTTTAGTGTATATATACTATTACTTTTAATTAATGTATAGATTTGTGTATCCACCATCATAATCAAGATACAGAAAAGTTTTATTACTCCCCCAAAAGTACCTATGTATCTACTCCCAACACCTAAACCTGCTGCAACCTCCCATCTGTCCTTTGTGGCTGTAATTCTGTCTTTTTGATGATGTCATATAATGGAATTGTACAATATGTAACCTTTTGAGATTGGCTTTTCACCTAGTTTAATACCTTTGAGATTCATACAAACTGTTGTGTGTCTCAATAGTTTGTTCCTGTTTATTGTTGCATAGCATTCCACTATATGGATGTACCACAGTTTGTTTATCCATTCTCCTGTTGAAGGATGTTTGGATTGGTTCTGGGTTTTGGCATTTGACCAGAGATGCTATAAATATTTGCATACGGGTTTTCGCATTAACATAAGTTTTTTTTTCCTCTGGAGCAGATGTTGGCAAACTTTTTCTGTAAATGGCTAGATAGTAAATATATTTGGCTTTGCTGGCCATATGGTCTCTGTTGCATCTATCTAACACTGCTGTTGTAGTACGAAAGTAGCCAAGAAATACATAAATACATGGAACCTGGGCAAATTTAGTCTGCTGTTAGATTTGGCCTGAGGACATAACTTGCTGTACCCTGCTCAAGTGTAAATAACTTAGAAGTAGGATTGCTGGAACATATGGCAAGTATGTGTTTAAATTTATAAGAAATTGTCAAAGGGTTTTCTAGAGTTGTACAATTTTGTATTCCTACCAGCAATTAATGAGAGTTCTAATTGATACACATTCTTGTAAGAACTTGGTATAAGCAGTATTTTTTATTTATGCCATTCTAATAGCTATGTAGCAGTATCTCCTCATGGTTTTAAATTGCATTTCCCTAATGGGCAATGCTGTCAAACACCTTTTAATGTGCTTATTTGCCATGTGTTTATTTTCTTTAGTGAGCGGCTTTTCAAGTCTTTTACTCATTTATAAAAAATTGGGTTTTTTGTTTACTTACAAAAATATAGATTGAGTTTTTACAGTTTTTCTTAACGTATTCTGGATATAAATCCTTTGGAGGTGGAATTTGAAAATATTATCTTCTGGTCTGTATATTATTTTTTCATTATCTTTATAGTATCCTTTGAAGTCAACTTACAAATTTTTTCTTTCACAGAGCATGCTTTTTCTTTTTCTTTCATGGAGCATGCTAAGAACCTTTTGCCTAATTCCATGTCCTGAAAGATTTTCCTTATTTTTTTTCCTAAAACTTTGATAGTTTTATGTTTTACATTTAGATCTATGATTTATCTTTGAGTTAATATTTATATGATGTGTGAAGTATAGATTTGGCTCATATTTTTGCATATGAATATCCAATTTAAAAAAAATGTTTTTAGTTATACATTGTCAGTATATGGAAATATGACTGATGTTTTTGTGTGTTTGTTCATCTTATATCCTGCACACTTGCTGACTTATTAGTTCTAGGAAGTTTTGTTTTTGTGGTTTTTTTTGTTTTGTTTTGTTTTTAGATTTCTTTGGATTCTCTGTACAATTACAAGTGTATCATCTGTAAACAGGGACAGTTTTATTTCTTCTTAATCTGTATGCCTTTTATGTTTTTTTCTTGCCTTACTGCATTGGCTAAGACTTCTAGTACAATGCTGAATATGAGTGGTAAGAGAGAACATCCTCGTCAGGCTGCAGAAGTCACTTTCTATTTGTACTTTGTTAAGAGTTTTTAACATGTATGGATGTGGAATTTTGACCACTGTCAAATATATGATCATATATTTTTTATTCTTTATACTGTTAATATGTTGGATTACATTGGTTGATTTTTTAAAATATTGAATCAACCTTGCATTCCTGGGATAAACTCCACTTGTTTGTGGTATATTACTCCATTCTTTATACTGTTAATATGTTGGATTACATTGGTTGATTTTCTAAAATATTGAATCAACCTTGCATTCCTGGGATAAACTCCACTTGTTTGTGGTATATTACTCTTTTACATATATGACTGGATTCTTTTTACTAGTGTTTTGCTGAGGATTTTTGCATCTATGTTCATGAAAAATAATGGTCTGCAGTTTTCTCTTTTTATACTTTCTCTAGCTTTGGCATAGGATAAAGTTGGCACCATAAAATAATTTGAGAAGTATTTTTTATTTTCTAGAAGACTTTGTGTGGAAATGGAGTTACTTCTTTAAATGTTTGACAGAATTTGATTGTGAAACTATCTGGAACTGAAGATTTATTCTTCAGAAGGATTTTAATTACGAATTCTGTTTTTGTAATAATAATACTATTCAGTTTATCTTTTCACTTTGAGGTTTGGTAGTTGGTGTGTTTTTAAAAATTTTTTTAGGAAGTGATTGATTTCATCTAAATTGAAAGATACATGTACATAGAACTTTGTCGTTGTTGTTGTATTACTTATTATCCTTTGATTATATGTGGGGTCTGTAGTGATGTTTCCTCTTTCATTCCTGATACTGGTGATTTTTGACTTCTCTCTTTTTTGGTCAACCTTGCTAGAAGTTTATGCTTTTTGTTGATTTCTTTTTCAAAGAACTGGATTTTGGTTTCATTTATTTTTCTCTTTTTAATGCTTTTCATTTTGATTATTGATCCTATCTTTATTTCCTTCTGCTTGTCTTATTTTGTTCTTTTCTTTCAATTTTTGCAATGTAGAAACTAAGATTATTGATTTGAGACCTTCCATCTTTTCTATTAGGAAGGGGGGCATGGTTGAGCCCACAGCACCCCCCTCATTCCTACAGGGAAGACCAGGGGGCTTCCAGTGGTGGCTTGGTCATTGCTGGGCTGGATGTGGATGTCAGGGGGGTGTAGCTGAAGCCCTCAGCTCCCAACTGCACTAGCTTGGGAGCCTGGGACGCTTCCTGTGGTGGCTCAGTGGTCATCACTGGGCTGGTTGTGGGTGTTGGTGGGCATGTGTCTGAGGCCCTCAGCCTCCCACCACTTCCTGCAGCAGTTTTTGGTCATTGCTAGGCTGGTTGTGGATGTCAGGGGGCATGGCTAAGGCCCCTGGCCCTACCCCCTCCCTGGCTTGGGAACCCAAGGGACTTCTGGTCCTTCTAGGTTTTATAGGTGTTGTTTGGTGATGTGAGACCTTTACTAGTTAATATCAAACTTTGTCTCTGGTCTGTGGATATTTTGTTTTTTTCTTTCAGTTCTGTGTTGGATTGTTCACTGTTCCCACCACTTAAACTCTGCACTAGAACTAATTTGTTGTCCTTTGGTTACTTCTAAAATGGGGGAACTTCCTGTGGGGACCAGCACTTGAGCCCTGTGGTTGAGCTAAATTGCTGCTTTGCTGCTGATTCCCTGGTGAAGGCTTTCTGTGCAGCTTAGACTTTAATTGTTGACCTTGTATGTACTTCAAGTCTTGTGAGTTCTGGTACACCTGGGTTGTGTGGAAACTCTCGTCTGGGCCTGAGTCTTTTCAGCAAACTGCACCCCCTGTAGTTGTATATTTCTGACCAGTCTCCACTGAATAGTCCTGTGCTGAGTGGAGGGCAGATCAGCTGTCCATGCTGTACCCCTGGTGGGCCCATCTCCCCCACCACTTGTATTCCAAACAATTCCCATGGGACAGGCATGTGATGACTCATGGCCTCCTGAGTGACTCCTTTTTTCAATTGCTGTGGCTCTTTGCTCCTATGTGGGTCCATGGTTACCCTGTTAGTGGTCTAGCTGGCCTGAGGGCCACCAAGGCCTTCTTCTCCCCTGCTGCCTCCAAGCAACTTCATCCAAAGGGCACAGCTGTGGCTTTTGCCAGCATTTGCTCTGTGCACTCACCAGCTCCAGGTTTGAATTGGCCAGGATTTGAAATGGTGAGAGTGATCCTTTCTTTCTCTCATCATAGCTTCTCCCACCTTCATGAACTCTTTAGGTCTCTCCTCCTCTTCCCCTCAGCTCTAGTGGCCCCAGCTTGGCTGTCATTGCTTTTTAATAGTTGTAAATTGGTTGATTTGTGGGAGAGTGACGCTGGGGACCATCTATTCCTCCATCTTGACCAGAAGCCCATTTCTTTTAGTTCTTTCATGTGTTTTGAATCTCTGTTGTTATGTGTATATCAATTTAGTATGTTATGTTTTCTTAATGAATTGACCCATTCATCACTATGTAATATCCCTCTGTATCCTTGACAGTTGTCTTTATTCTGATATCTACTTTGTCTGATATTAGTATATCCACTCCACCTTTTTTTGTTGATTCATGTTGATGTGGTATATCTTTCTGACTTTTTACTTTAACCTGTTGATATAGTTGTATTTGAAGTGAATTTTCTGTATATAGCACATAGTTGGGTTATTCTAAAAATTCATTCCTTACAATCTGTTTTTTTTTTTTTTTTTTTTTTTTTTTTTTTTTTTTTTTTTTTTTTT
>NW_007726209.1:99338-105219 GCF_000696425.1 Galeopterus variegatus | reverse complement strand
GCTCCTCGCTCAGCCAGTGAGCAGCTGGTCTATATGTGGGATCCGAACCCTCGGCGGGAGCGCCGCCGCGCTTCCCAAGCGGCGCACTGTAGCAGTGCGCCACCGGGCCGGCCCTGAACATGTTTTAATATTTCATTTTAACTATTTTTGACTGTGTCTTTGTATATATATATTTAGGTGTTCCTCTGTCAGATTCAAGTCTGTTATTTGCCACTTAATTTTCTTTCTCATGTCTTTTTCTGAGCAGTTTTTAAGTTTAATTTCTCAATGGTATTACTTGGTGTTCTATTTAAGAGATCTTTGTCTATCCTCAGTTTGTAAAGATATTTTACCATGTTTTTTTCCTAAAAGTTTTATAGTTTTAGCCTTTATGTTTATGTTTATGCCTAAAATCTATTTCAAGTTAATTGTGTGTGTGTGTGTGTGTGTGTGTGTGTGTGTGTGTATGGACGTGTGAGTCAGAGTCCATTTTTTCCCAATTGGATATTCAGTTATTCCTTCACCATTTGTTAAAGTTTTCCTTTTGCCTTTGAACTACCTTGGCACCTTCATTAGAAATCTATTGTTCATGTATGTGTGGGCTTATTTCTACATTTTATGTTCTTTACCATTGTTTATTAGACTATGCTTTTATCAATTTCGATTACTACTGAGATTTTTGCACTCATGGGAAATTTCTTTTCGTTTTTCTAGTTATGTTTCATTTCTAACTGCATCCTTCATACATTTTCTCAAGAATGTTATGAACCTTTCTTTTGCCTGTTTGTGATATGTTTGTACATTTGCTCGCTGTTTGGCATATTGCTCAGCTTAGCATGAATAGTTCTATCTGTACCTATTCTTTGTTATAATAAAGTGAAGCTGATTTCTGTAAGACAATTTTCCTGTCTTAAATGAGACTGCTTGCCTTCCTCTCTGAGCTGCAGTTTGAAGACATTCAAAATTGTATTTACTTAAGTTTTCCAGCCTGCAGGTGCATGGTAGGTGAAAGGGGTGTGGGGATAGAGCTTGAGCTGTGCTTACTTTTGTTTGATTTTGTTAAAGTTTTTTTTTTTTTTTTTTTTTTTTGTCTTTTTTACTGACCGGTAACGGGATCGCAACCCTCGGTGTCACGCCCGTACCGGGGACCGGCAACGGGATCGCAACCCTCGGTGTTGCGCCCGCACCGCGCTCAGCCAGTGAGTGGGAACTGGTCTCCACATGGGATCTGAACCCTCGGCGGGAGCGCCACCACGCTCCCAAGCGGCGCACTCTCCAGTGTGCCACCGGGCCGGCCCTTGTTAAAGGTTTTTAACCAGAGTTTTCCCCCTAGGAGTTAGGGGTGTGTCTGTTCCCATGGGTGGGGCTACTCTTAGGCTAGAAGCATCTCCCAGTCTATATGGAACTGCGCAAGTAACATGCTCTAGCAGTTTTCCTAGATTCCACTGAGGTCTAGAGATACTGCAGTGATGGTTAAAACTCATCTCCACCAATGCCATTTTGCTTGACTTTTCTAGGTTACTATCCATTCCCTCATCTTGCTTCTCTCGAAATTGAAGTGTGGTGGTAAAATTTTTTAGTATTTATTATCTTCTGCAGTCTAGACACCCTGCAAAAACCATTTCTTTTTATTTTTGAGGTTGATTGGAGAAGTTTTGCCTACTCCTTTTTTTCTTTTTCTCTTTTTTTTTGGGGGGGGTAGGGGCTTTATTTTTCATCATTTTATTAGGTATTAATGAAGGGAGGGGCCCTGGTCCTTAAACTCCATCTTCAACCCAGATGTGTCACACAGTGTATCATTCCTCCTTTTTCTATCTTTGGGACTATTTATAATGTTTCCTTCTGATTTTGCATTTCATGTCCCATCATATTGACTTGAGTTTTAACCTTTGCCCAACTACTGATTGCAGAACTAGTACTTTAAAACTTGGGCTTTGTCACTAGTAAATAGAAGTGGCAGTTAAGAAAACCAAAGTCTTCGAGTAAACTACGATCTGGGGAAACTAGTTTTTTTTTTTTTTTTTTCCTTTTTGTCTTTTTTCGTGTCCGGCAACAGATCGCAACCCTCAGTGTTGCGCCCGTACCGGACCGGGACCGGCAACGGGATCACAACCCTCGGTGTTGCTCCCACACCTTGCTCAGCCAGTGAGCGGGAACCGGTCTGTATGTGGGATCCGAACCCTCGGCAGGAGCGCCACCGCACTCCCAAGCGGCGCACTGTAGCAGTGCGCCACCGGGCCGGCCCTTGGTTTGTTTTTAAAGGAAAATTGAATTGCTCATTGTGTCTGGTAAAGAAGTGAGTTAGATGATGATTTAAAATCTGAAAGAAGTAACTTGCTGAATTTAATGCTATTACTGACCTGACACTAAAGGAATGAGCCAAAGAGACATTTATGTCTTTTTCTTCCTGGGAGGCATGGGGTATATTCACAAAAAATATTTTCATTTTATTTCCAACGGTGGTTTGAAAAGTATCTAATACCCTGAGCCTTGGGAAGAGTTGTATGTCATCTTTTGCATTGCTGCTTGTTTTTGTGGCATTTTCTAGATCTTTATTTTTGATTTAACAGACGGTTTGCCATAATGAGACAAAAGAGTCCTCCATGGACAAGATTACACAAATACAGCACATTTAGATGACAGCTTGAGTCCATGACATTTTGCTATGAGCCTCTTTGTTAGAAGCTTTGCTTACTGCAGAAGCATCACTGGGGATTAGTAGCTCATAGCATCTCTAATGGAAGTAAAAGCTACCAGAAAATGGGAAGTTAGAGTTGGAACCAGAGACCCCAGATAAAATAAACTATGGCAGTACCTAAGCAGAGTAACAGTGGGCTGACTTTCAGGTGGTTAGAATCTCTCATCAGTCATGATAATGAGGCATTTGGGGCCAGTGGGCCTGAGATTTTGCCGTACCAGTTACCACCTCTGTCTTTTCTTCAGTTCTCCGCTTTCTTCACTTCGGCCTTCTCTTCTGCTTATGAACTCTGAACAGTCTTCCTAACCTATGAAAACTCCAATCTGATTTTACTGCTCTTCTTCTACTCCTGTCTCGGGTCTGCTCGGTACCAGCTCAGCTGAATGCAGCTCTGTCCTCACTTGCTTTTCTTCCTTTGGAGTCTTTTCAGGTTGTGTTGGAAGACGACTGTGGGGCCCAGGCTGTCAGATCATCCCTTTCCTCCACTGCTGGGGGCTTACCTCTTCCTCCTGGGTACATTTGGCCTTGACCTGCCCCTCTGTTGGCTTCCATGACACATTGTGCCTCCATCCCTTGCCCAATCTGACTGCTTGTCCCATCCTGGCTCCCTAAATGTTGGTGCTCTGCACCCCTGTCTCGCTGGGTGGCCCTGTCCCATCCCAAGCTTCTAAATCCCTGTTTCCATCCCTGTAAATTCTCCTGAGCTCCATGACACATTTCCAGCTGCAGTTAATAAAGAATACCTGGTTGTCCTATAGACATCTCAAGGTCACCACATGCAACATAGACCTCTCCTTCATTCAAGCTAGCATCCTGCATGTTGAGGGTTTTTTTTTTGGGGGGGGGCACCCATGTCCTCCTGGTATCCAGATACAGCTTGGAAACACTGTATGAGCCTTTGGTTCTTTCCCCTCCTTTCCTCACTGTCCAGCCCAACCACACCTTGTTCCTGTCCCCATACCATCAGCCACTAACTCAATTTTTCCTCTGCAATTTCTTCTGCATTGGTCCTGACTTTCCCTTTGTTCTTTCCATAACTCCTGCCCTCATTTGGGTCTTCTCACTTGCATGTTGCTGGATCCTCCTAAGTAGTTTCTCTCCATCCTCTCTCTTCCTTTAACCCTCTTTGCTCTTTGGTCCAGATTTCCACTTTGACACAGGTGTCTCTCATCCCACCTGCCCTTCCCCCTTTTTTGCCTTTTCCTCTCATTCAGGAGCCTTCAGTGGTGCGTGCTCTTTGACCCAGCATTTCCACTTCTACTAGGATTTATCTTGCAGATTTACACAGATGTGTGTGCACAGACTGACATGGTGTTTGCTGTCATGTTGTCTGCAGCAAAAGTGGGTGATAACATCTGTGTCCAACAATAGGGCACTGCTTAAATAAATTAAGGTAGAGCTATATAATGAATAGAGTATCCTGGGGCTATTAATAATAATGATGTACATATACATTTACTGATATGGAACAAACTCCAAGGTTCATTGGTAAATTTAAAAAGGTAGGGAGTGGAACACTATACATATTCATATATTTCTGTGTTTTTAAAAAAGCAGAATAAATTTATATACATCCTTGAATATTCATCAGATATTTGTGGAAGATTACTTAACACTGTTTTGTACAGTTTAATGTTTTAAACCATGTATATGTATTACATTTTTCCTAAAGAAAACTTAATAAATAAATAGACAAAACCTTGCAGGTACTTCTTATGGGCTGTCGAAACAAGTCTGGATTGGATTTGGTGCCGATGGGCATTTCTAGCCTCATTTTCATTCCTTTTCTTTGCAGTCTTTGTTAGCCAGCCTGAGTCCGGTGAAGAAGAGCACGGACCTCTAACCTCTGGTGTGGTGTGGGCACAGCCCCGACGGAATGGGCACCAAACTTAGCACTGGACCAGGTCCTGGTGGATCCTGCTGCACAGTGTGTTGTCACTTTGGTTACTGAATTGTGGCAGGGACGTGTGGAAAGTTCCATGGGGGATGGGGAGAAAGGGTGTCAGGGTGGTGGTGGCAGAATTGTATAAGGCAGGAGAGGAAGGGCCAGAGCAGCAGCCGTACACCTTCTGATATGGAGGTTTGGGTGATTTTCACAACTGGCATGGCCATTCTGCTGTCTCCCCTCTGAAAGTCTACTCTGGATGTCATGTTTGGGGCCTCTGCTTGCTGACTTGTGGGTATTCCCATGCCTATGTGGTCTTTCCACTGGGAACACCCTTTCCTGATTCCTGCCTTTCCAGCTGTTGTCCACACTTCAAGGCTGGCTGAAATACTCATCTTTCCTTGCTCTGGACTGCAAGTGTCACTCTCTGCAGCTGGGAGCTCTTTATCTGTATCTGGGTTTCCACATTTATCTCTTTCCACAAGGGCCTATTGTTCTTTTCCTTGTCTTATCACCCCTGCTAAAGACTTTGCTTACATGCTGATAAGACCAGAGTCATTCATCATTGTATCCTCTCTACTACAGTGAAGGGATTTTCCAGGACTCCAGCAGTGTTGACTGTTTGTCTGGTCCCTCTAAGTGTAGTAACACTTGTCAGGCCAAGGATCTTGGAAGATTTTGTCACTTTGAGACACCTCAAATGGTACTGATGAATGATGGGAAAGGGGTAGAGAAGGGTGAACTGCTGTTCCTCCAGCAAAGGAAGTAGGCTTTTTAAGGGGCAAGTTTGGGATAGGGGTCTGGGGGAGGCTCAGGGATGCAGAGAGCCTGGAGCCCTTCAGTGAGCATTGGGTACAAGTCCCTGTCACCAGGAAATAAGGTAACAGTATTCCTATTTTCTGGATCAGCACAAGAAGCTTAGTAAGGAGTCATTCTCTCAATTTGCAACGTAGATGGATTTTCACCAATGGTATGTGTTTCTCTAGCTTGTCTGTTATTTCCATGAGAACTTTTCATGTTTTTTGGCTAATCTCATTGTCTTTCCTCCTCCTCTTCCCCATCCACAGCAATGAAACACAGACGTGTGAATCCAGTTGTCACACTTGAGATTCTTCTGGCTGGGATTCTTCAAAATTTGGTCTTGCTTGTTTCTCATATCTCTGTTACCCTTTCAAACTTAACTGCTATTCTAGAGTTAGAGGCTTAAGAATATTTGCTCTGTTTGGCCTTATTTCATCTTTTATTGCAGGGGTCAGCCAACGATGGCCTACAGGCCACCCACTGCCTGTTTCTGTAAATAAAGTTCTATTAGGACACAG
>NW_007726209.1:97079-98665 GCF_000696425.1 Galeopterus variegatus | reverse complement strand
AACGATGGCCTACAGGCCACCCACTGCCTGTTTCTGTAAATAAAGTTCTATTAGGACACAGCCACGCCCACTGCTTATATAATCGTGATGCAAGGGTAGAGTTGATTAGCTTCAACAGAGACTATATGGCCCTCAAAGCCTAAGACATTTACTCTCTGACCCTTTTCAGAAAACGTTAGTGGGTCTCTGCTGTGCCCTGCTGGGTTGTGTTAAATTGTCATCCCACTTTCTCCCTCCCCACCTGCCTTGATCATGTTTTCTTCTTGGTTGGTTCTTTCATTGTGTACATATTATTCAGCTACTCGGCAAATAGCACTGGAGGTCTGCAGACCTGTCCTTTTTCTGGTGCTTCTCTCACCCGGCTCTCGGGCATGGGTGCATGGAGTCGCTGCCTCGGTGGTGGTCAGGGAAGAGTCAGTGTGAACAGCTGTTAGTATTGAAGGAAGCAGGCACTAAGTGCTTTACACTCTTGACCTCCCATGGCTTACATGTGGAGTGTGGTATCATCCTCATTTTATTGAGGAAACTGAGGCAGAGAGCGGTTTAGTAACTTGCCCCAAGTCTCCTAACTGGCAGGTGGCCAAGCTGGGATGTGAAGCGAGGTCTGTCTGACTCCAGAGAGCAGTCTGTTGCTGCCTCTGCTGTGGCTGCCTCATCCAAACCCAGCCTGGCACACAGGCTTTCGTGCATGCATGTCTTGATCTTTCTGGTCCATCTGAACTTTTATTGCCTGCATTCAGCTCCCTTCTTCCTCCTAGAGAGTTAGAAATTCCTTCACAGCTTTGTTTTTCTTATCCTTCTTCCTTTTGCACCTGAAATCCAGGCATTCTTTAAGACTCTTCTTATTCACCCCTCTCTTATCTATCTATGCTTAAACCTTGAAGAGCCAACCTTATACAGAAGACTCTAACCTGTTTTTCTTTGTACACTAACTCGAGGTCCTGATGTTTTGCCAAAGCTTCACTCTGTCTAATTTCTTACCAGACTTCTATCGAGTGTCCCATTGAGATCTTAAATTTACATTTTCCCCAGGATTAGTTCTTCTTCTGACCTCAGGGTTCCTGTCCATGGCACCATCATTCTTCCACTCACTAAGATTCAGAAGACAATGGTCATGTTTCACCTAATCCTCCTTCCTCGCCTCCCATCACCTGTGTCTGCATCAGCTTGTGTGTTTCTCCCAGTGTGTCCCATTCCTGCCACATCAGCCCCAGGCCAGGCTTCACTGTACCTGTTGCTTAGACGGCTGTACTAGCCTCTTTCTAACTGCCTTTAGTGCTGCAGGCCAGGAACGACAGACTGCCTTGTGGAACTCTCTCCTCTTCCTCAGACTGTGCCTCAGGTGCTTTCTGCTGTGGTCTACTGTATCCCTTCAAAACTCATGTTGAAACCCAATCCCCACTGTGGTGTTAAGAGGTGGGGCCTTCTGGGAAGTTATTAAGACATGAGGGCTCTGCACTCATGAATAGGAGGTTGAAAGAGGTTGAAGGGAGCTCCCCTCCCCTTCTGCCATGTGAGGATACAGCAACAAGGTGCTGTCTTTGAAGCAGAGAGCAACCCTCACCAAACACTGAATCTGCTGGTGC
>NW_007726209.1:94292-96725 GCF_000696425.1 Galeopterus variegatus | reverse complement strand
TTCTGCTGTGGTCTACTGTATCCCTTCAAAACTCATGTTGAAACCCAATCCCCACTGTGGTTTTAAGAGGTGGGGCCTTCTGGGAAGTGATTAAGACATGAGGGCTCTGCACTCATGAATAGGAGGTTGAAAGAGGTTGAAGGGAGCTCCCCTCCCCTTCTGCCATGTGAGGATACCACAACAAGGTGCTGTCTTTGAAGCAGAGAGCAACCCTCACCAAACACTGAATCTGCTGGTGCCTTGATCTTGGACTTCCCAGCCTCCACAATTGTCCCCAATACATTTCTATTATTTATAAATAACCCAGTCTAAGGTGTTTTATTATAGCAGCTTCAACTGCCTAAGACACCTTTTCAACACAGTCAGTGATGGTATTCCAATCCATCTCCTCTTTATTTTATGCAGTTTTGGTGGAGTAATTTCCCTCATTTATACCATTTATCTGCTTAGAAATTCAACGATTCCTTATTGATTAACAAATTAAAAACAAATGTCCAGAGAAGCACACAATCCTGCCCTTATATGGCCTCCAGTTTTTCTTGCTAGCATCATTGCCTACTCCATGTTCCCTAAGTTCCAGGCAACTAGACAATTCAGGGTCCTAATAAGTGTTCCCTTATTTCTCACCTCTGTTATTTTGTCTTTCTAGAGTGCTTTTTTCATCCTGCAAATTCCATGTCAATTGCTGTTTCCTCTGTGATGTCTGATTTCCAGGCTAATGTGAATTTTCTTCCCTTTGAGCCTCCATATTACTTTGTTGGAAACTTTCTTATGGAACTTGGCAATTTACATATGCTGTGGTGACTGGTGAACTTGTCTTCCTGTCTGTTCACTGCACTTCTAACACACCGAAGCAGGATGCCTTCTCTTAACTGTTGTTTAAGATGCCTAGGACATGCTTAATAAATATTTGTTGAATTATTCTGCATGGAATTATAGGAAAAAGTCACATGGTTGGCCATGCCATTTAACAGGCTTCTCATTCCTACTATACTGTTGATTAAGGGGTACTGAGTTCTCCAAAATATGCTTTTGGTAACATTTATTTTAAGTTAAAATATTGTTGTCTTCAGCCAAAGTCCCAATATATACCAGTTCAGTGTAATGGGATGCAAGGAACCTGAGAATAGCTCTCATGGCATGTGGTGCCCTGTCTTGTCTCCTAACTCAGCTCTGTGGCATTGAACTTGCTTCTTGGCCTTTCTGGGCTTTAGTTTTCTCATCTGTAAAGTGGGTCTACATAAATATCCTTTCCAGATAGAGTAGCAGTTTCAGGGGGTGATTTTGCCCCCCGGGGGACGTTGGCAATGCCTGGAGACATTGTTAGTCACTTCTTGGGATGGGGACTGCTACTAGGCCAGGAACACTACTAAACGTCCTCATTATATAGGACAGCCCCCACAACAGAGTTATTTGGTCCAAGTGTCATCTGTGTGAGATTGAGAAAACCTAAGGTAGAGAATACTATGACCTAAAGTCTTATTTTAATTCATTGAATAGCTATAATAAGCCTGATATTTAAAATTATAATTCAATTTAGTAGGAGACATTCTTTTTATAAGAGGTGTTCTAGATTCAAAATTTTTAAATTTTTTTAGTGTTTAAGCAAGTGGGGATAATTAACATTGTTATGGAGACTTACAATGTGTGTCATTTAAAATCATATCCATCTTCATCATACCTGATTTGTAATTTCTGAAGTTCCTATCTTACTAGTAGAACATTTGAAAGAATTTGTAGGGAGGAAGTTCAGAAGAAATGGAAATCTTGCATATGTGGGAAGAACATGGATTTTAAATAACCAAATGAATTAAGAGTGAAAGCATTTTTTCCTTATTAATCCCCTAGGTACAATATTTATAGGTATTGTTTGGGGAAGTTCCTGCAGCTGGTGAGGCTGGAGCCTGGGCAGTTTGAAGACAAGAATATTTGCCATTCCTTGAGACCCACAAATATATTCAGTTACTAGTACTTTACAGTTTGGAGAGTTTGTCTTGTTAAAAACACCAGAGCCAACCAAAGAAATAAAGTTGGTGTGGAAATAGTATGACTGGCCAAGTATACAAAGGTGGATTCTGTAGCAGGTATAGTGCTTGTTTCCTTAGGATGCTAACAACACAGTTTGGATCCTTTGCCAATTGCAGACACCAAGGGGTTACCTTTTACCATGGATACATTTGAAGCAAGTTTGGAAAAATAAGATTGTTACTCTTGCTTCTTCCCTTTCTCCATCTTTCTCTCCTGTGCTCTGGAAAGCTATCAGGTAAAAGAAAAGAAAATGTAATTTAATTTACAGAGAGTCACAGTGTGGCATGAACTCAGAACTGCATACTAAGAACTTAATATGAAGTTGGCATAATTGCAATGATTGCTAAGTATATATATAAATATATAAAAATAACTGAAATATATTGAAAGAGTGAAAAGTACTTA
>NW_007726209.1:92937-94004 GCF_000696425.1 Galeopterus variegatus | reverse complement strand
TAAGTATATATATAAATATATAAAAATAACTGAAATATATTGAAAGAGTGAAAAGTACTTACTAACTAAAAATGAGATGATTTGACCTTCACACTGATCTGTACTGCAGTACCATTAACTGATGATGACGAGAGAACTCTCAGACTCTGTGATTCCCCGACACAATCCCCACAGCATTTTCTTCTTGGCTAGTCTATGAGGTAGGGGTGACACAGAGCTGCAGGTGACAGAAAACCTAACTAGGGCAACTCAGCTGAGTGGGAGATTACTTTTCTTATATGAATCCAGAGGAAGGCAGTCTACAATCCTGTCAGAGACCCGGGCTGTCTACCATTTGCTTCTCCATCCTTAGGAGTGTTTCATTTTCGTGCTCATTGGGCATTTGTTTCAGCACCCCGTTTGCCTGGCGGAAAGAAGAGGGAAGCTTGGATGTCATATTGGCCACTCTGGGGTCACGTGGCCACCTCTAGTTGCAAAGGAGTCTGGGAGTCAAGCAGCCTTACTGGGCCTGTCACTGTCTTGCTAGAATTGGAGTTCTGATGGCAAGGGACAAGGGAGAATGGACCTTGGGGAGGCAGCAGGAGGGTCTGCACCTGGTGCTTTTGCCTGTCACTCAACAGACATTCACAGAGATTGTAAACTGATTCCTTTGGCTTAGGAGAAGTAGGTCAGGAAAAATAAAACTGTCCCAGTCAAGTTACGTTTCCCTGCCTCTTTTTCCTTTTGCTAGCTAAATTGAAAGTTACTGTCCTGGATTATGATTCTTTTTTGTTGCCAGAAAGACATTAAAACTGCCTTTTATATTAAAACTGTATGAGGCATCATTCCCTGCCAAGACTAAAATATTCGCCTCCCACTCTGGAGCACACGTCTAGCTAAAAGGCCCTCCAGTGCTGCTGCATGGGGAAGGGCTAAAGAACAGCGGCACTTTTTCATCTAGTGAGAAGGGCACGAGCCCTTTTCTACTTTCATGCTGGTTAAGTGATGTTTTGTGAGGGAGAGATGACCTGGTTGTCCAGGTTTGCCTGTGTTTCTGGAACTTTCTACTCCTGGATAGATGGAGCAGG
>NW_007726209.1:90027-92915 GCF_000696425.1 Galeopterus variegatus | reverse complement strand
TTTGGCTTAGGAGAAGTAGGTCAGGAAAAATAAAACTGTCCCAGTCAAGTTACGTTTCCCTGCCTCTTTTTCCTTTTGCTAGCTAAATTGAAAGTTACTGTCCTGGATTATGATTCTTTTTTGTTGCCAGAAAGACATTAAAACTGCCTTTTATATTAAAACTGTATGAGGCATCATTCCCTGCCAAGACTAAAATATTCGCCTCCCACTCTGGAGCACACGTCTAGCTAAAAGGCCCTCCAGTGCTGCTGCATGGGGAAGGGCTAAAGAACAGCGGCACTTTTTCATCTAGTGAGAAGGGCACGAGCCCTTTTCTACTTTCATGCTGGTTAAGTGATGTTTTGTGAGGGAGAGATGACCTGGTTGTCCAGGTTTGCCTTTGTTTCTGGAACTTTCTACTCCTGGATAGATGGAGCAGGTGGCGGTTTTGTGGACACTGCTGAGCAGTGGTGGCCGTGCTGATGCTGGCTTCAGGCTGCGTGCTTGCCTGTGAGGTGTGCACACACATGCCCGCCCACACTTACACATGCTTTGCTGTTCTTCGTTGTTTGCACCAAGTGTTGAATGCCCACCTGATGTGTATCTAGCCCGCCCTGTTCTAAGATCTGGTAAGTCTCTTTTGGGCTTCCTTTTTCCTTTTTATTAGAAAGTCCTTCTGCATGCCCTGGAGAAGTCTGGGCTGCCTTTAATCCATCCCTTTTTAGGCTTTTATTGTACTTTGTTGCCAATTTTCTTTTTTAAACCAAATTTTCTTTTTCTCAAGTGTTTGACACTTGGCTGAGTGAGGCTGTCAAAATGTTTTACTGCTATCATTAGCATAGTCTGTCTTAGTTCAGCGTTGTGTGTGTTTGTGGTAGCTTTTTGTTTAATCTGCTGAGCTGCAAATTAACAGCCAGAACTCTCCCTCTCCCTCCCCCCCCCCACAACTCCCATACAGAACACATATATAACAAAATTGGTTTCAAAAAGCATTCTAGACATTTCACAGCACTGAAGAGGACAGGCTCCTGCCTTCTCAGACTGGAGGTGGTGTGCTTCTGACAGAGGGTTGCCATGGCAACATGGGACTGATCACTAAACCTGGGCAGGGAGAGGACCTGGCTCTCAGACCCCTGTTCAGCCCCTCAGGAACATCCTATGTCTTACCACACTCTTGGGATCGGCCTTTGACCCTGCAAGGGCACAGTGGGAGTGCCCGTGTAGAGACGGCTTTGTCGGGTGTGCCCGTGTCTAGCTGTTTGCTCATGCCTCTCTTCCGGCTTGTCTTGTCTACACAGACCTGCATTGGACATGGGGGGCCTAATAAAGTAAATTCAGATATACAAAGACTTCACTGATTTGAAAGCACTGGAAATAAAAGGAGTATTATTTAGAGTTTTTTTTTTTTTTTCTTTTTGGAAATGAGCAACAACTTTGAAATAGGTTGTATGGCAGTGGCATTAATACTGATAACACCTTCCATTTCTTAGGTACCTACCATGTCCTCGAAACGTTGCACATGTTATCTCATTTGATCCTCATAGTGATCCCCAAAAGCCATCCATTTTACAGATGGGAAGAATGAGGATCAGGGAGGTTAGGTAACTTGCCTAAGATCACACAGTCACTAAGTAACAGGAATTAACCCATAATGTTACACAGTCAAGTACTGTGAACAGTCCTGACTCACATAGGCGGGCAGACAGTATGTTGCATGAATGAATTCTGTTGCTCCTGGTGAGGTTGTCAGAGGGCCTATGAATACCAATATTGATGTATTATTCAGCATGTCCTCTAATTAGAAAGGCAGATCATGGGTGTTTAGATGTAGCTGTTCCCATCAGTTTATATGTTTTTCTGAATGCCTGGTCCACACTGGTCAGTTTGTCCATCAAATCCTTGCTCACTAACAGCAGATGTCAATTTTGAGCCAGCCTTCTTGGAATCACAAATTCTGAATTGGTGTTCTCTTTATTAATGAGGCTGTACTCCTTTGTGAAACTTATGCGCATAATTCCAATTAATATACAAATGTAATTTTTTTGGCATTTAAAAAATATTATTAATATATATTTTTTACATTCTATGATGTGGAATGGTTGAGAGGGAGGGGGAAGGAGGAAGGAAATAGGGTGGGAGGAGTGGGAAGGAGGGGTGGCTTGGTCCAGGCCCGTGGCACCCCCCTCATTCCAGCAGGGGAGATAAGGGGGCTTCCAGCAGTGGTTTGGTCATTGCTGGGCTGGATGCAGATGTTGGGGGGTGGCATGGATGAGGCCCTTAGACCCCCACCACCCTGGCTCAGGAGCCCAGGGCAATTCCTGTGGTGGTTTGGTAGTAATTGCTGGGCTGGTTGTGGATGTTGGGGCTGTGTGGCTGAAGCCCTTGGCCCCCTACTGCCCAGGCTTGGAAGCCCAGGGTGCTTCCAGCAGTGGCCTGGTGGTCGTCACTGGGCGGGGTGTGGTCATTGGGGGGGGGCATGGCTGAGGCCCACAGCCCTCCCTCCTCCCTGGCTTAGAAGCCCAGGGGATTTCTGGTCCTTCTAGGTTTTATAGGTGTTCTTTGGTGATGTGAGATCTTTACCAGTTAATATCAAACTTTGTCTTTGATCTGTGTGTATTTTGGTTTTTCTTTCAGTTCTGTGTTAGATTATTCACTGTGCCTACCACTTAAACTCTGCAGTAGAACTAATTTGTTGTCCTTTGGTTACTTTTTTTTTTTTTTAATTTTTATTTTGTCAATATACAATGTAGTTGATTATTATGGCCCATCACCGAAACCTCCCTCCCTCCTCCCTCTCCCCCCTCCCACCCAAGAATGTCCTTTCCGTTTGCTTGTAACAACTTCAAAAAATTGTAGTTGTTATATCTTCTTCCCCGCCCCCCCCCCCCCCCCCCCCCCCCTTCCCTCTC
>NW_007726209.1:83826-89183 GCF_000696425.1 Galeopterus variegatus | reverse complement strand
ATGGACATTTGGGCTGATTCCAGCTCTTGGCTATTGTGAAGAGTGCTGCAATGAACATTGGGGAACAGGTATACCTTCGACTTGATGATTTCCATTCCTTTGGATATATTCCCAGCAGTGGGATAGCTGGGTCATATGGTAGATCTATCTGCAACTGTTTGAGGAACCTCCATACCATTTTCCATAGAGGCTGCACCATCCTTTGGTTACTTCTAAAATGGGGAAACTTCCTATGGAAACCAGTACTTGAGCCCGGTGGTTGAGTTAAATTGCTGCTTTGCTGCTGATTCTCTGGGGAAGGCTTTTTTGTGCAGCTTAGGTTTTAATTATTGACCTTGTATGTACTTCTGGGTCTTGTGAGGTCCAGTACACCTGGACTGTTTGGAAACTCTGGTCTGGGCCTGAGTCTTTTCAGCAAACTGCACCCCTACAGATCTGTATTCTTGACTAGTCTCCATTGAGTTGTCTCATGCTGATTGGGGGCAGAGCAGCTGTCCTTGCTGTGCCCCAATGTTCCTTCGGTGGGCCCGTCTCCCCCACCCCCCATACTCCAAACACTTCCCATGTGATGGGCCATGAGCTGGTCCCTTGCAATGAATCATTGGCCTCTGAGTGGCTCCTTGCTCCTATGTAGGCCCACGGGAACCCTGTTAGTGGTCTTTCTGGCCTGGGGGCCACCAAGGCCTTCTCTCCTGCTGCCTCCAAGCAACTTCATACAAAGGGCACAGCTGTGGCTTTTGCCAGCTCTTGTTCCATGCGCTCACCAGCACCAGCCTTGAAGAGGCCAGGATTCAAAACGGTTAGGATTCGAAACGGTAGGAGCGATCCTTTCTTTCTCTCATCATGGCTTCTCCGGCCTTTGTGAACTCTGTAGGTCTCTCCTCCTCTTCCCCTGAGCTCTAGTAGCTCCAGCTTGGCTGTCGTTGCTTTTTAATAGTTGTAAATTGGTTGATAGTGGGAGAGAGTGATGCTGGGGACTGTCTATTGTGCCATCTTGACTGGAAGCCCATACCAATGTAATTTTATTGTAGAACTTGATAGAGTGATGCTGAAGTTTATTTAGAAAAGCAAATATGCAGAAGTAGCCTACAGTTTGGCCAGAGATTGGTGAGGAGGGATTAATGTAATAAGCATTACAAAGAAGTTTAAATTGAAGACGTTAAAACAAAACAGAATGGTGCATGGGGCTGATCAGTAAAAGAAAATAGACCAAAAACAGCCACTCAATATATCTATAAAAACTGGGCATATGATAAAGCAAATCTCCTAATCTACAAAAAATTATATCATTAGTACTTGCTTGTTATCTCAGAAACACAAAACATGTGAAAGTTCAAAGCAAAAGTCACATTTTTTTCTTCCTGTCACCTCACTCCCAAGAAGAAACTATTATTAATATATTTTTGGAGGTATATTACAAGTATGCCTACAGATATGCATGCTTTCTGGGAAAGAGGCCGCATGGTGTATTGGTTAAGAATGCTGGCTCTGATATAAGACAGCCTGGTTTCAAATTTTGGCTGAGTGACCTGGTATGCATTATTTAATCTCTCTGTGTCTCAGTTTTCTCATCTTTAAAATAGTAATGATAATAGTATTTACAGGGTTGTTGTAAGGATCAAATGAGATAATACATATGAAACGCTTAGGTAAGGCCTGGCATATAACAAATATTCAACAAAAGTTAGCTTTTTTTTTTTTTTTGTCTTTTTTCCGTGTCCGGCAACGGATCGCAACCCTCAGTGTCGCCCCCGTACCGGACCGGGGACCGGCAACGGGATTGCAAGCCTTGGTGTTGCTCCCGTGCCTCGCTCAGCCAGTGAGCGGGAACTGGTCTGTATGTGGGATCCGAACCCTCGGACGGGAGCGCCGCCACGCTTCCCAAGCGGCGCACTATCCAGTGCGCCACCGGGCCGGCCCAAAAGTTAGCTTTTAAAAATGTAAAGTCCCACCAATCATGTTTTGCAACTAACTGATTGTTTAATGATACATTGTATACATCTGCTCTGATATATACACATGTATCATTTTCACTCCTTTTAGTGGCTGTGTACTGTTCTATTGTATCAATTTGACAAAATTCCTCATTGATAGAGTGTTGGGGGTTGCCAAGATCGCTGTCAGGCTTGATGATCTGCTAGAAGGATTCACAAGACTCAGAAAAGCTGTTATAGTGATGGTTTATTACAATGAAAGGATACAGATTAAAATCAGCCAAGGGAAAAGGTGCATGGCACATGTGGTGAAGTCAAGAGAAACTGGGCATAAGCTTCCAGATGAACTTGCAGTTGAGTCACATGGATGTGCTTAATTCTCCCAGTAATGATGTGTGACAACACATGCAAAATGATGCCAAGCAGGAGCTTTGGAGCTTTGGTGTCCAGGGTTTTTATTGGGGGTCAGTTATGTAGGCATACAGTGCCTGCATGACTGGTCTCAGGTAATCACACTCTAGCCCAACAAAACAAAAACAGGTATCAACCATATATCCCAGGATCAGACAAGTATTGTGTGGCCCAAGGCATCAGGCAGAATATTCTAAAGGCTCAGAGTTCATCTCCCAGGAGGTGGCCAAGGGCTGGTCCTTAAGATGGGCCTTTTTTTGGATTATTCAGGTCTGCTGAGGTAACCTTATCCTGCAGAGATAGGCATTTTAGAATTTTCTAGTATTTTGCTATTGTGAACAATACTTCAAGAAGTAGCTGTATACATACTGTCTCATGAACTTCTGTGAGTTTCTATGGTATAAATTCATAAAATCTGTAGATTAGTTTGGGGATAATTGCCATGTCATTGGATATGATCATGCAATTTCTCTCCTTTTATTTAATCTTTACTTTCAATAATGTTTCTAGTGTACAAGCCTGTGGGTTATGTAGAAATTTGTTGTTTAATTTCCAAATATTTAGTGATTTCCCAAATTTCTTTCTATTGTTGATTTTTAATTTCATTGTAGTTGGAGGATATACTTTAAGTTAATTATTTTAAATGTATTGAGATTTGTTTTATGGTCTATTCTAAAGAATGTTCCATATGCATCTGAGAATGTGTGTATTCTGCTGCTGGATGGAGTGCTCTATAAAATGTTAGGTTATAATAGCTAATAACGTTATTCAAGTTTTCTGATATCTTTACTGATTCTGTCACTTATTGAGAAAAGATCACCATTTCTAAGTATAATTGTTGAATTATCTGTATATCCTTTTAATTCTGTCAGTTTTGACTTCTTATGTTCTGGAGATCTTTTGTTAGATGCATACTTATTATTTTATCTTTCTTTTTTATTAACACTTTTTTCATTATGAAATGTCTATCTTTGTCTCTAGTAACAGTCCTTGTCTTAAGTCTATTTTGTCTGATATTAAGATAGGCACTGCAGGTCTCTTATGGTTACTGTTTGCCTGGTCTATCTTTTGTCATCCTTTTACTTTCAATCTAATTGTACATTTGAATTGAGAGTGTGTCTCCAGTAGACGGCATATAGTTGGAGCTTGTTGTTTATCTCTTTTGATTGTAGTGTTTAGTCCATTCACTCATTTAATGTGATTACTGCTAAGACTGGTTACACATCTGTTATTTGCTATTTGCTTTCTATATCTCATATCTTTTTTGTTGTTCCTCTATTCATTCTGTACTGTTTATATAAAAATAATCAAATATTTTCTAGTATACCATTTTAATTCCTCTGATTTTTAAACTCCTTTTATTGAGGGGATTATGTGTGTGTGAGATTGCCCTAGGGATTACATATGCATTTCTTTTTTTTTTTTTGTTAATTTTTTTTATTTTTTAAGTTTTTCCTTTACATATGCATTTTAATGTATCATAATCTACTTAATATTAGTACTTTTTTCCTAAAATTTTATTTATTTATTTATTTATTTTTGGTTATACATATTTATGGGGTAGAGTACTAACTATCAGTATTTGTGTACATCAAAACAAATACTTTTTATGCTCCAAAAGATACCATGTGTTGCATGATGTTATCTTATAGGTCTCTGAACTTTGTTGATTTTTCTTTAACTTTTGTCTGTCTCTTCTTTGGACTGGATAATCTCAGTTGACCAGTCTTTAAGCTTGCTGATTCTTTCTTTGCCAGCTCATATCCTGTGTTGAGCACCTATTGTGAATTTTCCATTTCAGTTATCAACTTTACTTTTCAACTCTGGAATTTCCAGTTGGTTCTGTTAAGTAATTTCTGTCTCTTTACTGATATTCTACATTTATTTAGACATTGTTGTGATACTTGTAAATACATGGTTTCCTTTAGTTCTTTGAACATATTTATAAAAGCTGGTTGAAAGCATTTGCCTAGTAAGTGCGAGATCTGGCTTCCTCAGAGGTTGGTTTTATTAACTGCTTTCTCCTCCTGTGTATGGGCCACTTTCTTGTTTCTTCCCATGTCTCGTAATTTTTTGCTGAATACCAGGAATCTAAAATATTATGATGTGGCAATTCTGAGAATAAGATTCTCTCCTGTCCCCAGGATTTGTTGTTTTTGCTGCTGGTTTTTTTCTTTTCTTTTTCTTTTTTTTTTTGGAGACTTTCTAGAACTAATTCAGGAACATCTATATTTCCTGCAGTATGTGCTTTTTTTTTTTTTTTGGAGACTTTCTAGAACTAATTCAGGAACATCTATATTTCCTGCAGTATGTGGTCAATGAAGTCTCTGCTTAGTTGTCATCTAATGTTTGGTCAGAGATTTCCATAAATGCTTTGAACTAATCAGTCTTCCAACCTTTGCCAAGGAGCAGTCTGTGTGTGTGTTGGAGCACAACTTCAGAGTTCTGGCAGCTTACAACCTTGCTTAGCCTTCACTTCCTGCCTTTAGAGTCAGCTATAGGTGAGAGATTGGGGCTCTCTCAGGTCTTTGCTGGGCGTGCACATAGCCCTGCACATGTGGGCAGACTTCTGACTTTCCAGAATTATGTTAGAGATGTTCAAAGTCCTCTAGGGACGTCTTACTTCCTAGATCTTTTCAAGTTTACAGGCAGATCATTTCAGGCCTCAACTAGTATCAGCAGCTGTGATGTTAAACAACTGCTGCTGATTGTTTTCAACACATACCTGGAGATAAGGGCTTTCCTGTGGAAAGCTCTCCAAGTCAGGTCAAATAGTGACCATATCTTGCATATGGGGCTTTTTCAGGTGCTGTGAGACAGGTCAAATGATGACAATACTTTGGAATTGTGGCTTTTTAAGGAACCCCAAACTCAGTTTGTCCCCTCTGGTGGCTGCAAGGTTGCTGTTTTTTTTTTTTTTTTTTTTTTTTTTTTTCGTGACCGGCAACGGATCGCAACCCTCAGTGCCGCGCCCGTACCGGACCGGGACCGGCAACGGGATCGCAACCCTCA
>NW_007726209.1:74131-82925 GCF_000696425.1 Galeopterus variegatus | reverse complement strand
TTTTTTTTTTTTTTTTTTTGCCTTTTTTCGTGACCGGCAACGGATCGCAACCCTCAGTGCCGCGCCCGTACCGGACCGGGACCGGCAACGGGATCGCAACCCTCGGTGTTGCGCCCGCACCTCGCTCAGCCAGTGAGCAGCCGGTCTGTATGTGGGATCCGAACCCTCGGTGGGAGCGCCGCCGTGCTCCCAAGTGGCGCACTGTAGCAGTGCGCCACCGGGCCGGCCCAGGTTGCTGGTTTTTAAAACCCCACCCTATGCTGCCAGCTGGGAAAGGAAAATAATGTAATTCCTATTATTTTAGCCTACATATCTTTGTTCTTTTGCTCTCCACTCTCTGAAATGCCATTCCTTGTTATCATCCCTGTCCGCAACCCCAGAGAACACCTCTGAATATTTCAAGATTAGGTCAATTGTTTGTGCCTTCGTAGAATCACACTTTTCAACCTCCTATTCCCCTAGGCAGATACGACCTCTTTCCTTCATAGATTTGCTGTACTCCATAGAAATAGCTGTCACAGAACTTTTAACACTTCTGTATGCTTTTTGTTTGTTCCTTTAGTTATTTTTCTTCCCTTTAGACTATGCATCCCTTATGGGTAGGGACTGTATTTCTCTGTTTTATTAATTTTGCATCCCTAGCCCTGTGCCTGAGGACCGAGTAGATATTCAGTGTTGCATAAAAGAGTGGGAAAATTAGGTGACTCCAAAGCACGGGTAAGTGATTCTTGACATTCTGAGAAAGCTTTGATTCCACTGGGTGGAAATCAGAGCTTTAATAAAGTTAGTAAGTGACTTTGGTCAAGGGATACATATTTTGGGTAATTGTCCTTTAAATTTTATTTTTGTTTATTTTAATTTTTGGAAATGCTTAAGCAAAAAGCATCTACTTTCAATTATATATCTAATTTGTCAGCTGTGTATACAGCATCCTATGTGCTACTTATGTGAACAGATACTGCTGATCTGTTTCTTTTAAAAGACAGTTTGGGAGTGGAAATTACAGTCTTCGTAAAGAAGCTCTTGGATTTAGTGATTTTGTCTAATCTGAGTAATTACCCCAAAGCTCTAGAGCACTCCCACACACTCACCTTTTCCCACTGAGCCCTTCATGCTGTGTCTCCTGGCTACTCATTAAAGTCACCAGAGGAGCTTAAAAAATATATTCTTGGACCCCTCCCCAGACAAACTGCATTTGAATTTCTGGGGGTGAGTCCCAGGCATGGGTATCTTTGTAAAATTCCCCCGATGACTCTAATGTGCACCCAGGGCTGAGAACCAAACCCTGAATGCATCCCTGAAGGTTGATTCTAAACTTGGATGCCAGTAAACAAGTGTGTGAACTACCCCTTGGGGTAGATGAATTAAAGTGGGGCTTCTCCAAGTGTGGTTCCTAGCTTAGCAGCAGCACCTGATAATCCACTAGAACTATATGTCCTTGGGCGTCCATGCCAGAGCCACTGAAGCAGAAACTCAGGTGGGCCCAGCAATCTGTTTTAAAAAGTCTTGCAGGTGACTCTGATGCCTGCTGAGTTCAAGGAAGAGCTCTGGTCTTGGCAGGCACCAGGCTGGACTTCAGCTCCTCGGGGCACAGTTTGCACAACGGCTGGCTATAGTCGTGGTTCTGTGAGTCTGTCCTCCTTAGCCCTCTGTCCCCGCAGGGCAGAGGACTGGCCCTGCCTTCATTCCTGGTATAGTTTTGTTTTTGGCATTCTTTTCCCCATCCCCTGAACCCTTGTCAGAACAGGTGTCTGGATCTCCTTGTCTTTCTTAAGAGGGGCCCTTTGGCCTGTTTTGTTTCCCCCTCCCTTTTCTTCTCCCAGCACAATCTTGATCTGTCAATCCCTTTTGCCCCACCCCTCCCAGCACCTTTGGTTTTCTCTGCTTTCTACTCCCCTGTGGACATTGCCAGGCTCCTGGCAGCCCCTAAAGTCCTCCCTCAACCCTTCTGTGCCCTTTTCAACCCCAGAGATCTCAGGGGTCTGCACCTGCTGCTGCACTAGTCAAGCTTCTGCCCACACTTGCTGCTTCGCTGTTCTGCTGAAACTGGTCCATATCAAACTGAAGTTCACCAAATCCAGAGACCACCCCCGATCCCCACCAGTCATGGTCTTCCTTGAATTTTCTGTGGTGTTTAGTGCTGTTGACTACCTTTTCCTGACTGACGCTTTGTGTTGCTTGCCTGTCACCCACGCTCTTGATTTTCCCTGCCTTCCAAGGCTTGTCCCTAGAGCTCTGCCCTCTGCTGCTCATTCATCAAACATTGAGCACCTACTCTGTGCCCAGCACTTGCTTGGTGCTGGGGATGTGACGACCCGTGAGGTACAGTCCTTGCCTTCGTGGAGCCCCTGTCTCCCAGCCCAGCTCTCTTAGGGTGATAGGAGCCATGATAGAGGCAGGTGGCACTGCTCTGGAAACAATCTGGGCAGAGTGATTCTGCAGGGCTGGTCAAGAGTGACTCACAGAGGAGGGACTTTGAGTCAGGGTCTGAAGGATGCCCAAGGATTTGCTTGTGACAAGAGCAGGGAAGAAAACATTCATTCTGAGCAGAGGGAGGACATGGCATTTTTGAGAGCAGAAGCCTGAGTGCTAGAGCACAGGATTCATGAGGGCAAGTGTTAGAAGTTGACCCTGGAAGGGGGTTTTGGTGTCAGAGAAAGATGTTCCATGCTGTGTTTTAGAAATTTGTAATTTACCCTGAGAGCAATGAATTTTAAAATACATATTTTAAGTTACCAATATAACTTTTACCAAAAATAACCCATTCTCATTATATCTCCTACTAAAATACAAACACCGCCCCACAACCCCCACCATAGTACTCAAGTATTTATTTAAAAGGAAAAGTTAATGTTTTTCTCCACCAAGATTGCTCCAGTGGTGATTTCTCTTACCAATTTTGTATGTGTTCCAGATTTTTTTCTATATATGTGTATGTGCGTGTGTGGATATGTACATATACATATATTTATGTGCACATATAAATTTATAAAATGGGATCATATTCTACAAGCTATTCTGCATCTTGCTGCTCTCACGTAAATGATACATTGTTGTCAACATTACAGTCATCGCGTTTGGATCTGCTTTAGTCTTTCTCAGGCCCACGGTATGTTATTGTATTAGTCTTCTGTGTTTTATTTAACCAGTTTCCTGTTGATGGGGATTGAGGCTGTCAAATTTTCACTATTACAAACAATATAGTTGAACACATCCTTTTAAATGTTTCTTTGGTCTTTTGTGTTTAAATAAACTTCTGTAAGATGGGATACAAAGGAGAAACTGCCAAGCCTAAGATTAAGCTCATTCAAAATGCTCCTCCAAGGGGTTGTACTAGCAGTGGATGAGGATCATGCTCTTAAGAAAAAATATTTGCCAAACTGATAGGTGAAAAATAAGCATTTAAATATTTGAATTCACCAGATGTGAGCAAAACAGTGCCAACTATAGCACTGTCTTCTACCATTTCTAGTCCCAGGGAAAGAAGAAAGTTGTTAGCCTGGGGGGTTCAGGGTTCACCCTGCCATGCAGCATGTGCTGATGGTGTGTGGTGTGTGTGTGTGTGTGTGTGTGTGTGTGTGGTGTGTAGTGTCTGTGTGTGATCCTGTGACCAGTCGGTCCGGAGGAGTGCCATATGGCTTTCTTCTCTCAGGGAAGGGGCAGCAGTTCTACTAGTGGCTTTCTGTAGGTGCCACAGAAGTGGGTGTGTCTTGTCACTTCAACGTGCCTGGGGTAGAGGGCCAGAAAACCGTTTCTTTTATGGTGCTTCTTTACCAGGGTATCTGGGATTTTATAGGCTATATCCACTATTTCAATTACTTCAGTAGAATCTCTCATTATCTCAGTTCAAACATGGCCTTTGGGGCCAAATCCAAGCTGTTATAATGTAATGAAATTCCCTTTCTTTTAAAATACCATTTAGATCTTTGAACTTATTTAGGGAAGAGTCTGGTAATCAAAGGGAAAAAGGCCTTATTAAAAGGTAAAATCTGCCCAGGCCCTTGAGGGGGATTTCTGGAAGATCCTCTTCCACAGAAAGAGATAAAGTTGAAATGATTTGATATTGTGGATATGGCACTGGGAAGGAAAAGTAAGAGTCAGAAGCGACTCTGAGTTTGTAATTCAGGTGGCCAGAAGGATGTTATTTCTGATCCAAGTGATGATTGATGGGGCAGCCTGTTTTGGAGGTGGGACAAATCCTATGTTGGACATATAGTTTTAAATTTATGATGCCCACACCCCATAAGGCAGATATGTCCGATAGAAATTATAGCTCAAGGGATAGGTGAGGACTGTAGATAGATATAGGTGGAGGACTCGTGAGTGTGTAAGTGGGAAGTGAAGCTTTTAGAGCCCATGGGATCCCCAGGAAGAAGGTATAGACAGACAAGAGTCTGGGGTGGAACACTCCATCTCAGTGGTGGGCAGAAGAGGAGAGGGAACGGCCAGTGGGGCAGGGAGAAGACCAGGTGGAACTGGATCTTGAAGCCTGGGGAAGACAAGAGTTTCAAGAAGAGGATGAAATAATTTAGATGTATCCAGTAAGATAAAGGTTTAATTCGTGTCAGTTGTGCTTGGAAATCAGGACATCTTCATTCCCCATTTTCAAAGGGGTTTCAAAAGAGAAATGATCCCTCAGTGATGTTGGTCCTTTCCACTTGAAGTATTTCCACTGTAGAGATGTCTGCTGCATTAGTCAGGGTGGTCAGGCTAGCTGCTTTGACAGCACCCCTAGAAATCTCAGGGACTTAACACAATTAAGTCAGGGACTCTCACTCACACCATGTCCTACGTGGATTGGGCAGCTCTTCTTGGCAGCTGTCCTCCCAGCAGTGGCTTGGGAATCTGAGAGCCTTTATTGTGTGATGCTGCCTTCTTAAAAATGAGGTCGCTGTCGTTGTTGTGGAAGCGGAAGGGCGTGGATAGACACGCAGGGGGTGTTATGGCCAGGTCTGAAAGTGGCATAATTAACTTCCACCCACATCCTGATGACCAGAACTGTATCACCTGATCCCAGCCTAGTTGCACAGGAAAGCCAAGAATACAAACGGAATCGGTGAGCATTTAACCCGTCTCTCCCACACCACCAAAGGCACACCTCCAGCCCCAACCTTTCTCTCCAGTTACAGGGACTACATGTCTAATTTCTTGTTGGACATTTCAAACTCAGCTTGTTCAAATTAGATCTTCACTACTTTTATCCTCCATTTAAGGTAGAGTTTGCTTTCGGTGGCTGTTGACATTTTAATTTTCTCCCTGAAGCACAAGTGTGGGGGCAGGCAGGGAGGAGCATTCCTACCAGGAAGCCTTTGCTGGCGCTGTCCCTCTCCCTGGAGTGCTCTTCCCCCAGGGGCCTATCCCACTGCCTTCATGTCTTTGCTGATATCTCACCTCCTAGTGAGGCTCGCCCCCACCCCCACCCAGAATTCCTGATTCCCCTTACTCCCTCCTTTCATCGTTCTTACCACCTTTGGATGTGCAATGTAATAGGTTTATTTTTAATGCTTATGGTTTGTTGTCCCAGAAGACTGTTCTCAGGGCGGGGTTCTTTGTTTTCATTTCCCTGATGGAGTAGACTGAGTGTCTTGAACAGCGGCTGGCATGTAGAAGATACTCCATAAACATTAGTTGAGTGAGCTGGGTCGGAATTACTTAAGACTGGAAAGTCTTAGAAGCAGTTTAGGAGGTAAGAGGCCAGGAAGGACAGAGTTGGTGGCCAAGGCCGGCAGAGTTTCCTATGCAGTTGCCGTGTGTCATCTCCTGGCGTGCTCGTCATTCAGTGACTACGAGGCTGCAGGGTCGGTTTCTACTCTATGGCCTCCAGGCTCCAGCCTTGCCTTCTCCTGCTCCCTTGCACATGCTGTCTAGTGGCTCTGCCCGGAATGCCGCTCTGTTCTCATGATCATGTTGTATGAACACAGCTCTTGTCTGGTTTGAGAGGGAGGACTGGTATTATTCCCACAAAGTGGGTTTAGGTTGTGGCCAGGGCTGCCTCATCCTTTAGCCATGGCAGACAAAGTTCTTAGGGCCCATGCTGCTTTTGCCTTGCACCTACAAAAATATTTTAATTTCTTGTAAAATCAGAAGGGGTAAAAAAGCTTTTAGGTCAAAGAAGTTGGTTTAAAATGTAACTTTAATATACAAATGTATTATAAAACATAATTTTTAATTTTTAAAATGATTAATATTTTTAAATGTAGATTTTTTTTTTTTTTGCTATGAAGGCAAAAAATGTCCAGGGCCACAGAAGTCATACCACAGCCCCAGTTGTTCTTGCTGAGGTCACCCAGAATATGGTGGATTTAGACCTAAAATTGCCTATGAGTTCTTGGGGCAAATTTAGTCCCCTCTGTCATGGATGAGGGACCTGGTGTGCAGAAAGGCTGTGCTTGGCTGAAAACTGCATTGCTTTTGAGCTGACATGGTCAGAATTTCAATATATGAATTTTAGGGGGACATAAACATTCCGTTTGTACGCTTTATATGCTTAAAGTTTGTATGTCTGCACCTAAAACATGTAAACCCTTTCTTGGAATGTGGATTCAGTGACAGTAGTTCCGAATTGAACTTCTTATTGTGAGCCATATCCAGAATGTGTTGTCTCAGATTTCCAGTTTGCTTTGTGCTAAAGCAGTGAGCACATACATACCTGTAAGGTCACTTGAACCTAGAGTTTTAAATTTTTTTATGATTTTTTTTTTCTCTCAGTCTTTCACAATTATCTTGCCTACACTTGGTATGAAGTCAACTATTTTTTCAACAGAATGGTTTTAATGAGTCTTTCTAAAGCATTTGATCTAATTCATAGAAACTGCTACTCTGTTTCTTTTGCCCTCATGTATTTCAATTTGCCTAATATTTAGGAAGCAAAGCCTGGTAGTTAAAAGCCTGGGCCATGGAGTCAGATTGCCTAGGTTCCTATCTGAGCTCTGCTACTAGCTAGCTTGAAACTGGGATGCGGCCTCAATTTTTTCATTAGTAATTGTACAAACCTCATAGGATAGCTGAGAATTATATCAGTTAATTCAAATGAAGTCCTTAGAACAATGTCTGCTCCATAGTAAGTGCTAGCTATTGTTATTACTGTAAATATATAGTATTATGTAGTTGTACTAAGAAATACTGGCGTAAACAGGTTTAGGAGCAGATAGTGCTATTTCTTGGCTAAAAACTGGTGAAAGTAGGACTGGGTGGGCACAGTGCTACTGTACTGCGAGTGCTATGAGACAGTAGCCTAGGTCAGTCAGGACATTTTATGGAGGAAATAGACTGTCCACGACTCTGGCAAGGGGGACAGTGGAGGTCACTTAAAGAGTTTATGCTTTGTGTGTAATTGATCGTACACTTGCACATACTGTAATTCAGAATATGCACCAAGCTGCCTGGAAATAGATTTTCCATCTTTTCTTTGTTCATTGAAACCCATTATCTTGCTACTTTGCCCAAAACTCTACTTATCATTCTTTCTTCTCCCGAGAAAGAAACAGAGAGAAAGAGAGAGAGAGAGAGAGAGAGAGAGAGACCTTTAGTCCATGCAGCATGTTGTACCTTAGAGTTTATATATTGATTCTGTGGGATTGAGAGAACTGGCAGCCATGATTTCTTCTGAATTTGGCACATTTGTGTGCTTGATGAAATGATATTTACCTACTTATTATCTATACTAGTAGATGGAAATGGACCTAAATCAACAAACTCAGCAAGCAGGATCTCTGCCAATGGGCGCACCACACCCCTTTGGAGTTCTGCTGCATCCTAGGCTCGTGGGGAACTGGAGAGTAGTTTTTTTTCCTGCCACATATGTCTTTGTTTTCATCCTGCTGTGTGTGTGAGAGGGCATGGTGACAGGCGGCATATAAATAGCTAGGTTCTATTTTAATTTTTTCAGTGGTAATGACTTTTTTTTTGAAATGGGATTTCTTATTTAATAAGTTATGGGATGTAATTACCACATAGCAGAAGGCAGCCTACATCACACTCACTAGAAACTCTCAGTGAAGTTGAGGTCCACATATAATAGGAATAAAGTCAACCTTGTGATGAAATAGATAATCTTCGGACTGCCTAATGTTCAGCATTTCCCTCTCTTTCTCCTTCCTCCCTCCCTCCTCTTTCTGTCCTTCTTTTCTATCTTATAAACTGGGATGATGCAGATTAAGAGCGTTTCTGGAAGAGTCAGATGTACATATTTTCTGTGGCTGGGGAGGGAGATTCTGCCCTCTTAGTTTTCCCACATTCAAGGGTGGTACCCAGAACTGGTTTTTTCTTGCCTCTTCATTTAAGCAGTTGCCATGACCTGTATATTCTCTACCTAAAGAACCTGAAGTTTTCATTGAATGACCCTCCTGCTGTCTGGCAAATTGGCTTCTATGATTCCCCTGCAGGAATGCTCTGGGAAGGCGGCACGGGCCTGACCAGGCTTCCTAGGGGTTAATTACTATAAGGCAGCCAGCATCTTACTGAGTTAAACCTCTGCATGTAAAAATAACCTGGAGTCAGAGTGGTCTTTAATTTTTTATGAATCAAGCTTTTAGGCACTAGAAATGATGAACCCTGCAGTAGCACATGTTCTGAGCTGCCTGGATCCAGACTGATTGATTGGAGGATAGATTTTAACTTTGGGAAAAATGCTGAGAAAGCACTATATGAGAATGAATGATACCTGTGATATTGCTTTTCTAATTCTCCTACTTCCAAGGATATATGATATATATACATATACATCTATCTGTATCTATATCTGTATCTGTATGTATATATACACAAATGGAGAGAGATGAGTATACCTATCTAT
>NW_007726209.1:72604-73775 GCF_000696425.1 Galeopterus variegatus | reverse complement strand
TGAAGGCTACAAGAAAACATTAGGTGGTTGTTGCTTTTGAGAGCTAAATGTGAGGTAGCAACATATATAAGTGATGGTATTTGGTGATTTGAGTCCCTGAATGTCAGGCTGGGGAACTTGAGCTTTGCTTGATAGAAATTGGGGAACTATGAATATTTGTAAATGGCAGAATGGTAGGATGCTAACCTGGTTCAGGGCAGATTTACCTGGATCTGCACTGGGAGAAGCCAGAGGAGTATGATTAAGAGCAGGTCCAGGAGCTTCGGTGACAGGTGACAGTGGCCAGGCTGAGCTGGGGGCTCTAAGAGTGGGAGGAAGGTTGGGGTGGAAGATTTCAGGGAGAGGAGGCAAGTAAGAATGCTAGAGACAGACAAGCTGGTTTGGCCGCTGGTTGGCTGTGTGACCTTGGACAAGAGACTTAAGTTTCTGTATCTCCACTAGTTTTTGTCTGAAAATGAGGACCCCGACCTTAAACTTCATAGGATTAGATTGGGTGTAGCTTGTCAACAACTCTTCACAGAAAAAATAAGAATCAGTGGGGCTTAGGACTGGAGGCTGGGAGAAGGCCTGAAAGGTGATGGAAAGTTAGGTCTAAGTGACCAATGAATAAGAGCAAATCTATTCATCCTTAAAACCCAAATCATACAGCTGTTGTTATTAACACTGTGGCTACTGATTATCTATCTCCCCGAGGTTCCTGGAGGATTACGGGTGTATCTCATCTATGTTTGTATCCCCAGTGCTCTGTATGCAGTAGGCCCTCAACGGGTGCTGAGTGGGTCTTTCTTCTTTGAGTGTTGGCCTCTTCTTTGATCTTCGCCTTCTCTTACTCTCTTTTCAGTACCTGGGTCCTGTGTATTCTGTGTGTACGTCAGAGCTCACCCAAGTCCCTGCTGTCTTTATGCTGCTTCTCACTTCTGGATGTCATGACCCTGTGCGTGAACTATCGCAATAGCCTCTCTGCCTTTAACCTTTGTCCTATTCATCCTAGGAGTTGCTGGATAATAGAGTAAACTTTTTCTGGCACATTTCTTTTTGTCTCTAACATAAAATGACCCCCATTCTCTACTAAACAAAGCCCATATTCCTTAGTCTGCTGTTTAAGACCCTTCACGAACCCTATGAATTAGTCCAGCTGGTTCTCTTTCCTCCTTTGGGAATGACCTCCCCC
>NW_007726209.1:70538-71916 GCF_000696425.1 Galeopterus variegatus | reverse complement strand
TACTCCTGTGAGAGGCAAACCTACATTGTGGTATGCGTGCCTTTCTGGAATGAGTTTCTAGGGATCAGGGTCCATGCCTGTCTCCTGTTGATTCCCTTCTACCCCATCTAGCATATGTACTCTGTACACAGTAGTCATCTAATGAATGTGAATGGAAGACTCTCCTTCTGGGAGGAGCTGTGGTGTTGTCTTGGTTGATGGCACATGGTGGCTCAGTGCCCTCTCCCTGTCTCCAAGGATGGCTTTGTCTCCCCTCTCAGCTGCCACTCCACTTTCTTCTGATTTAGGAGCTGCAGTCTGGACCCCAAGGTGGTGATTGACTCTTTTGTTTGGCTTTGCTTCATGGGCCTGAATGATGATGTGACATGGCGTGACTGGCATACCTTGGCAGTGGTGGCAGATGTCTCCGTTGCAGAATTACATATCTCTTTCCCCTCCTTTCTTATTCTCCGACTCACTCTTTTTTCTCCCCATGGCCTAGAACATGGCTACCTTAATTTTATTTATTTATTTCTTTTAAGATAATTTATTATACATCCATGTGGGGTACCATATTGATTTTCTATAGTTGTGTACAAGGTATGGTGGTTAGATCAGGATAGCTAGCTTATTCATCATTACACTACACAATCATTCTTTGTGTCTGTTAACCAATTCCTCGTTACACCCCCTCGTTCTCCCCTTTCTCCTCCCCTCCCCTTTCCCACCTCTAGTAGCCACAGTTCTTTTCTCTCTTTCTGAAAGTTCAACATATTACTGTGCTTGTTGTTTCTTTCTTTCTCTCTATGTCTCTCTTTATTATTAATTTATGGATTCTGCTCCTAGTTATGAGTGAAAACATGAGGCATTTCTCTTTCTGTACCTGGGTTGTTTCACTTAGGATAATTTTTTCCAGGCTCATCCATGTTGCTGCAAATAGTAGAATTTCATTCCTTTTTATAGCTGAGTAGTATTCCACTGTGTGTGTATACTACAAATTCCTTATCCAATCATCCGTCGATGGATATTTAGGACATAAATAGAGCTGCAGTAAATATGGGAGTGCAGGTATCCCTTCCACCTGATGATTTTCAATCCTCTGGACATATCTCCAGTAGTGGGATTGCTGGATCATATGGAAGTTCTATCTGTAGTTGTTTGAGGAACCTCCATACTGTTCTCCAGAATGGCTGTACTAATTTACAGTCCTACTGACTCACTCTTTTCTATTGGAATTGCCAGATGATGATTTTTAAATTCCATTAACAACTTAACAGCTTTCTAGGCCTGTGGCCTGGCTGATTCTCCAGGGTCTTCTCAGAGCTCTACATGGAGTAGAATTTTTGGAAAGACACCAACAGTTCTCATATTCATGTGGTGAATTCTTCTGGTTCCAGAA
>NW_007726209.1:69507-69998 GCF_000696425.1 Galeopterus variegatus | reverse complement strand
AATGTCAATTCTAGGACCAGAAAGTGAGTGGACTTTGGTGTATGGGGATATTGCAAGTTGGATGGGAATCTAGCTGACTTTGAAGGGACTCATGTTCAAATTTTTTCTGGGCTTCTGTAACATTTTACTTCCTTTCAGATGTGTCCATTTATAGAGAAATTGTAAGTGACAAGGTTATTTTTCACACTGCACAACAGGGAACACTATGAAGTTGCTTTCCTTCTAAAAGTAAATTAAATATAAACACTCTGCGGTAATTGGATTTGAAGTGCATCCCTTCCTGTTATTTGTTTGAATATCTACTCATCAGCACTCTGGAGGAAGTCTCCGGAGCCTTCCAGGTTTTGACATCGTGTGGCTAAACTGAACCTTTGTTACCAATGAAAGGAATCCCTCAGCCATCAGCCAGGAGCCCTGGGGTAGCATTTGGGCCTCTTCGATTAAGGAACTTTTTTTTTTTTTTTTGGGGGGGGGGGGGGGGTGGCTAGCCT
>NW_007726209.1:64955-68577 GCF_000696425.1 Galeopterus variegatus | reverse complement strand
GCCGCGCTTCCCAAGCGGCGCACTATCCAGTGCGCCACCGGGCCGGCCCCACTTACTACATTTCTGTGGCTAAAGCCCTCAGCAGCTGCTGCCACTGGTGCTTACCTCCATCCTCTGGCTGGGCCACGGGCTCTGGTGCTGCTGCACCAATCCCCTTAGCAGCCTGGCAGCCCAGGTCCAGGGATGCCAGAGCTCTGTTATTGGCTGAATTGTGTCCCCTTGAATTTCACATTTTGAAGTCCTAACCCCCTAGAATGTGACCTTATTTAGAAATAGTGTTGTTGCAGATGTAATTAATTAAGAGGTTATACTGGAGTAGGGTCAGCCCTAATCCAATATGACTGGCATCCTTCTAAAAAGAGGAAATGTGGACACAGACACACACACAGGGAGGACATCGTGTGAAGAAAGTCAGAGATCAGGGTGATGCAGCAGAAGCCAAGGAAGGCCAAAGACTGCCAGGAGACCACCTGCTATGTTTGGATATGACCGGCCCTTCAAACCTCATTTTGAAGTTGGATCCCTAATGTGACAGTGTTGGGAAGTGGGGCCTAGTGGGAGGTGTTTGGGTTATAGGGGGCAGATCCCTTTTGGGGGTGATGAGTTCTCCCTCTGTCAGTTCCCAGGAGAACTGTTGTTATAGCCTGGCTCCTTCCCTCCTCTCTCTTGCTTCTCTCTCCACAGTGCAATCTCTATGCACACACAACTCCCTTTCCTCTTTCCCTCCTGCGTGGAAGCAGCCCGAGGCCCTCGCCCGATGCACCTGCCCCAGAATCGTGAGCCAAATAAACCTCTGTTCTTTATAAGTTACCCAGTCTCAGGCATTCTATTATAGCAATACAAAAGCTGACTAAGGCACCACCAGAATCTAGGAGAGAGGCCTGGAGCTGATTCCCTTTCACAGCTTGCAGAAGCAGCCAACCCTGTGGACACCTTGATCTCTGACTTCCAGCCTCCAGAACTGAGACAATAAACTTCTGTTGTTTAAGCCACCTAGATTATGGTACTTTGTTATGGCAGCCATAACCAACTAATACTAGTTTGACCTGAGATTAAGGGATCCCCAGTGAAAAGGAAGTTGCCCTGGGAACAGCCCTTCCTCCCAAAAGAACCATCCAAAGACTTTCAGTGGCATTTATGTACCTTGACTTCACTGTAAACTTTACAGTTGATGACCCAAATTTTGAACATTGTTTGAAGGTCCATAGAGCCTTCCTTGCTCTTCATTACAGACTTCATCGAACTTATTTCAAAATGTCTAAAGTCTATGCACAAAAATCTTCCCTGGGAGGAACATTTATGATAAGGTCTTTATGCTAAATCTTTGGCAGTATTTATATTTAATAAATGTTTAAAGAAGCACCTCTTTTCATGATTGCTTTTTGTTAATTAAATATCCCAATTTTACTTTGTTTATAAAAAAATATTAATGATAATATTTTTATCATTAAGCCCTTTTAATGTGTTAACTCATTGGAGTCTCACAACAACCCTCTAAGAGGAAATGAAGGAACAGAGGGATTAAGTAACTGGCTTAAGGGTTTTACTATGTGATTCGATTTGCAGCCATCATTTGGGAAATACATTAGGTCAAGGGTGTGAGATTGCCATCTCTTTATATCCCTGTTTCTAGGGGGATAGAAACTTAATGGATAAATTTAATCAATACCTATGCTTGTGATGCGACTGTTTATAATAGGATGAAAATGTCTGCAGGCAGAGCTCACAGTTTGGGGGCCTGTCTCTCAATTTCTAGCTAATGAACGTCCAGGTGTCCATGAAGTGTCTTGGCCATGAGTGTCTGTGGGGTGGTTGAGAGGTCTGGAGCTGATGACCAGCTAGCTCTGTGATTCTGGACAAGTCATTGCCTTCAGTGACCCTCAACTTCTTTAGCTATAAATGGGATCACTACGCTATGGCACAAGCTCAGTGCCAACATGTGGTAGATACTTTCACCTTGTAAGCAGTTTTAATAGTTGCATATGAATCTAATAAAAGTTGCTGCCCAGACCCTTTTCTTTCCTTACCAAGGATCTTGGGTCATCATTCTATGTTTTTGGACTATATTTACAAGCAATTTGAGAGAGGTCTTCTAAAATGAAGTAGTCAACAAATTCATGGTTCTGGGTACTTTACCTTCCAAATAAACTTTGAGGATTATGTCTTGCCTGAAACCAAGTTTGGGGGGGGGGATTTTCCACCTGTAATTTTCACATGGGTGACAGTAAAGGGGTGTTACAGGCCACCTACTTAATGCTCTCTGCCTCACGAGAGCTCAGTGAATGTACGTGTTTGTGGACTCTGCTTCCAGCATTATGGCTGGGCAGTGAGTTTGTGATTTTTTGTTAGAGGTCTATGTCCTTTCTTGATCCAGCCCTCTCTTAGCAACATGATATGTTTATTTTTTCATGTCAAGGGTTTATATTATTCTTTAGTTCTGCTCCTGGATTCAGTTGAGAACTTTTACTTAGATATTAATTAGGGCATCCAAAATGTGACTTCATCCTAGGAGAACGGCAAGGAGAGATCAGCGATGTGCTTGCTTTATATCATTTAACCTTTACTTCTGCTGAGCAGTAGTGTGCACTTCCTGTGCAGAAATCCTGTAGCTCATCTACTCAGCTCCTGCCACATGCCGGGTGCAGTTCTAGGCTGTGGGGATAGAGCAGGGAACAAAACAGATGGACATGCCTGCCCTCATGGAGCTCAAAAGAAAGAAAATACATATTAGACTGTGAGGGGTGCTATGAAGGACAGAAATTGCAGTTACATGTTAAATAAGGTGATTAGAGAAAGACTCACTGAGAAAGTTACAGAGATGGGGAGGATTGAGGGAAGAGGATGCAATATTTGGAAGGAGAGCATTCCCAATGGAGGGAAGAGTAAGGCAGCAGGCCCGAGGGGAGGAGGGTCTCACAGGAGCCAGCAGCCAGTGTGGCTGGAGCAGACGGAGGGACAAGGGAGGACGCCTTGAGGTCATGGAGGAGACTGAGCACTGGGCTATTAAAAGTCTGTTGAAGGTTTTAGAGCATGGCTGCAGGTTGCTCCATGGGTGTGGGGAGTCTCTTTCCCAGAATTCCACTGGCCTCAGCTTCCTCATTGGCCCTTGAGTCCATCTCTCCTGCAGCTCAAGCGGCCCCTCATTTCTGGGCCTGTAGCCTTCTCCATGGGGTTTGGAATGAGAGGCCTCATTATCCCTGGACTTGGTTTGATTGCTTTTTTCCTTCAAACTCTAAGAGCCTCTTCTCAGATCATTGTTCTCTGAAAGTTTTATCATCACCAGGGGCAAATATGAGAGTCTGAAAGGTAACGGTGACTAGAGCTACTTACTAGAAAACTTACCTGCTGGGGGCCGGCCCGGTGGTGCACTGGATAAGTGCGCCGCTTGGGAAGCGCGGTGGCGCTCCCGCCCGAGGGTTCGGATCCCACATACAGACCGGCTCCCGCTCACTGGCTGAGCGAGGCGCGGGAGCAACACCGAGGTTTGCAATCCCGTTGCCGGTCCCTGGTCCGGTACGGGGGCAACACTGAGGGTTGCGATCCGTTGCCGGACATGGAAAAAAAAGACAAAAAGACAAAAAGACAAAAAAAAAAAAAAAAAAAAAAAAAACTTACCTGCTGG
>NW_007726209.1:13909-64758 GCF_000696425.1 Galeopterus variegatus | reverse complement strand
TGGAAAAAAAAAAAAAAAAAAAAAAAAAAAAAAAAAAAAAAAAAAAAAAAGAAAACTTACCTGCTGGTAAACACCTCCTGTGTGCTCCGAGTGCTTTACACGCATCAACTCCCTCAGTACACAGCAACGCCAGAGCAGAGTCGTTACTCCCATTTTATGGGCAAAGAAACCAAGGAGCAGCGATGTTATATAAATGGCCCAATTTTACATGGCTCGACATGGGAGCGATGAGGATCCAAATCCAGGCACCTGGGTTCCAAAGCTGGTGCTGTTAAGTAACTGCTATGCCGGTAGTAACTTTTTAATAAACCTCCACAGTTCTCTTTCCACTGGCATAAGCAGGAATGAAGTTCTCTAATATATTTTTTATCCAAATAATCATTGCACAGAGATGCCTCTTAAAAAAGAGAAAAATGTTTTAGTGCCATGTTTATAGGAAGAATGGTCCCAGAAGTAGAGAGATCTTAGGAGACGTGTGGCATGTGTCCTAGCAGGCGGATTCTGTTCTACCCTTCTCAGGTACAAGGGAATTTAGGCTCCTTGAACACCAGAAGCAGTTCCTCTGCCCCCTGCCTCCTCTCAGGGTGGAGGCTGTCCTATCCTCCACCTGAGACATCACCACCACTTCTCTTTTTTAGCTGCCAGTGACTTAATGTTATCAAAATGTAAGGCATCAACTTCATGCAAGATTTTTTTTTTTTTTTTCTCTCAGGGACTGAGCGTTTATGATGAGTAATTGGCTGTGTGCAAGTCACTGCAGTTGCGTGGCAGGACCCAGCGCCAACATTCACCAGCGTGGGTTGGGGTTTGTGATTAGTCTGGGTGGGCCTTTGACATACATTTGCTAACAATTCGCCCTTTCCTGCCCCTACCCTCTCTGTAGTTCCTTTCTCTCATCAGGCATCTTCCCTCAGCACATGGCTCTCTTTCTTTCTTCGCTTTTTGAAATGATCATACTTCTTAGGAAACTCTCTGGAAGTTTCCTTCAGCTGTTGCATTTCTTGTGCTCTCTCAGGGTCCTCTGCTGTGTCTGTGAACCTAAGCAGTTCTGACTTTGGTGTTTTTTGATACTTGTACCCACACTCATGGTGACAGAGACACCCCTCTACTTCATGACACCATTAAGAAGAACAAAGTCTTCAATTACACGTATAACCAGTGGCCCAGCGGCAGGAGGGAGACTGAGGGGTAGTTGCCTTTTTGGTCCTACTGCTTCATTCAAAGTTGTGTTCTTTGGCTAATATGATATAATTAGTGTACATGTGTTCGGGCATAAGCTGAGATATGCAATGAGAAAGGTGGGAAAACTGACGGCAGAATATGAAATGAGTGACTCGATCCCAAAGTTGTTCCCTCATCAACTTCATGAAAGCCCCCCACCCCCTCCTAAAGAGTATGAAGAATGTTCCCCGCTCCTGTAGGTGGGGGGACTGTTGCGGGATGGGTCGGAGGAAGGTCGATGTAGCAACACAGCCAGAGTGGGATGGCAGCTGCTATTTTATACTTGGAAGAAAATGGACCCAGTTCTGCAATGAATGTGAATGTTGACATTCAATTTCTCTCACCAAAGTGAAGTGGAGAATTTCAGATATATTCTGAAAGAGACAAGCATGATGTGTTGCTGAGGCTGTTTGCATGTAGACACTTATGAGGAAGGTGTGAAAACTGTATTTCTGTGGTATGTATTTTGTAGTTAATTAAAAAATTAATTGGCTTTTTCAGAGAAACGAGACCGTTTAGTTATTTTTCAAATAGCTACTTTCGGTGATAGAGGCTTGGCTTAAAAAATATAAAAAGAAAAAGAGAAGAACGGGGTCAACCAGAAATGGTGTCCCGGGCTGCTAATGGACACACTGGCCTCCAAGTTCTTTTCCACCTGAGTTGCCCAATGTGTTCTGACCCTTAACTCACCATCTTCCTGCTCGACTCTGTTCCCGTTGGCACCAGCGTCTGTGATGGTCAGGAAGCTCAAATCTTCATTATGGGCTCTTGGAACCCCTTCTGGAGAGATTGCTTAGCCAAAGCAGGACTGAACCTGAACCACCATCCATCCACATCTTGCCCCTGCACTACGGTTGCCTCTTGACTTATAAATGCATTGGTCTTGGACCCAATTGCAGATTAATATCTTGTTTTCCCAAAGACTGACATCCTCTGCACAATAAATGGATGAATGAATTTTATTACATATATACTACGATGTATTTTGGGGGGCAGCCAGTGAGCTCCTGAATAAGAATTTTATTTTACACTTATCTTGCAAGAGGAACACTTTATAGCACTACATAGCATGTTCCATCAACCTGTTTAATTGGGCTTGATATTTGGGTTTTGGTTCTTAAACAGTTTCATAGTCCTCCTCATTAAAATCCAGTGTATGATGTTATGTCTCTTAAATTAATGGCCGTGACTCACAGGGTTGAGATGGCCTAATTAATTTTCAACCCTTAATGAATTCTAACTCTTTCACTTTTGTTTCCCTCACTACGAAAGTCATTGAGGTGCAGACAGCAAGCATTTAATGTGCCATGAAAATGCATCTTCCCCATTTAAGAAAATTCCTTTCTTACCGTGTAATTGGGCAGGTAAAATATTTGTGCTTTGATTACTGAAGTGATTGATGAAAGCCTGGGATGGAGATTTCTCTCAAGTACCCAGTGTTACCAAGTACCCTGGTTTGATAATCAATCTTTGATATGTAGGGCACTTTTTGGTTTTTGTCATTTTATTTTTTTAAGACTAGATCTCTCAATTTGGTATCATGAGGTCTTTCATGCTGTGTATAAGAAAATAAATCATTGCCATGAGTACAAGGACAAGTTGTTGGCAAGAAATACTCATGCAGTAAGCTGTAAATTGTTTACTACATGACTGGTATCTTACAAATATTTCTTTAATTTTCACCACAACTTTGGGAGTTAGTATCCCACTTTTCACGTGCGATAACTGAGGTTTAGAAACATTAAACAATTTGCCTCAACCTTATGGCTGGTGTAGGGCATGACTGGATTCAAATCCGGATGTATCTGTCCCAAAGCCTATGGAACTCCAAACTTGATTGACTGCCCCTAGGAGAACATTCACTCTCCGCCTTAGCTCCCATGTTAAGGAGGCAATGAGGAAGAAAAAAGGGTTGAAATGTGATTCAGGTGATGACAGCAGGAACTTTCAGAACCTGGATGAATCCACAACTTTTTATAGTTACGTGAATCTGTCTGGTTTTTTTTTTTAACCCCAAAAGGTTCTTAGTGTTAAAAACTTCAAATTTATTTTTAAAAAATCATGGAGGAATCACCCTGAGAAATTACCAGAGTCAATTATAGCTTCAGAGTCATACTTGCAGAGGAATAGATTTATGGTGATGTGGTTTTAAATCCATTTAATGTTGTAGTGTGAGAAAAACAAATGAGTTTTGTAAAATAATTCTACGTCCCACACTATACATGCTTTGATAAACTGGAAAGTTTTCCAGTAATCCTTGTCTTGAAAGCTCTTATGGGAATAGTTGCTCCTTTGGAGATATAATAGCATCCTCTTGAATGGACTTGATTCGAATTGGGGATTTGGGGAAGCTAGTCCCAGGACAGCTGGGGCTGCTGTAGAAAATTGGGCTGGACGTGATGGACCCTCCCATCCTCCCATCAATGAGGGGCTCATGCTGTTTTTGGTTCCTAGTGCTACACCTGCTGGAAACTTCTGCTTTTTGATCTCCTGTAGGAATAACTGAACCATCCATTTCCTTTTGTGATTATCTCTCCATTTATATACTGGATTTATATACAGGATGGAGATTTGTATTTATATACAAATTTGATTTATATACAGGATGGAGATTTGTATCTCTGTCGTAGGGAATTTGGGAATGGAGGGAATATAGTAAGTTAGGAAAATAGAGCAGTCTTTCTTATCTCCCTTCCTGATCATACACCCAGGCTCTGCTTGGCTGAGCTTATAGAAAAATTGTTGCTTTGTATGCATGTGCATGCACACACACACTCACACACACACCAAGCAGCTATTTACCACTTAGGCCGTGAGGTTTTACATGGTCAGAATTACCAAGTCTAGGCTGTGTGTCGGATTACTGGGACAAATCAAGAGGGGAGTAATCACAGCTGCCTGTTAGTATTATTTTCATGCACAGTATTTTTCATATTAACTGTGCTATGCGGAAGTGTTGTCTGATGCCCTTTGCAATTTGTCATCAAATTAATCTTTTCCAAATGGCAGCACGCAGCATTACACGTGCAAAATCTAACCACGACAGTAAATACTCCACTATTCACATGTATGGCAAGCTGGAAATATAACTGGCTGACATTTCTGGTTCTAGAAAGTCTCTACCAGTGCAGTGGGGGTATTAATATAAACAAAATGTTCTGCTCTTGCCTTAGGTGGGCATGTCTGGGTTCTTCTATCTGGCTTTGGCAAGAGTAATCCCTTTAAAATGGGGCAAATCCAGAACAGAAAAGAGTGTGAGTGGAATCTATATGTGGACTTCTCTTTTTTGAGCTAAATTCTGTGATTAAGCCTTTAATGAATGCCTGCCAGAATACCTCATATCTCTGAAAATTACACTTCCTCTTTGTCTTATTTTTAAGTTATGAAACTAATATAACCACATTATCAAAAGTAGGAAAATTAGAGGGCTAAAAGAGTCATTCTGCCATGATTCCCCTTCCTTATGAGAGTAGCAAATAGCTTATAGGCATGGAGGCTCACAAGACCAGGTGGGGAGGGCTGGGGCAGTGCCTCCAGCTGAGATGAACGTGGCCAGTACCAGGGAGCCCCTGTGGGGACTGGGGGATCACAGGGCGGAGGAGAGAGTCTGGGGCTTCCCTGCTGCCCCTGTCCCGGCTCTGCACCTCTGCCTGTAGTGGCACAGCACTAACTTCTTTCCTGGGCAGCACCTCTTGCAGGACTCCAGCTCCCGCTGGCTCTGGAGACACTGTCTCCTCCCCTTGTCACTCCAGCCTGAGGAGTGGAACTGGCCCTGAACTGGTGTGCATTTCTGGTGCCTCAACATCCCAGTTTTGCTTCTTTAACCCTGAAAGTTAAAGTAAGTTAAAGTCTCTTCATTTTTTGCCATCTAGGGTGACTTCTGTTTCTTGCTGGGACCTTGGCTTATACAGAGGATTTTTGAGGGAAGGAAAGGGGGACCATCCAGAAAAGCCGTGATGTGTCCCACAGAGAAAGAATGCAGATTTGGGCTCCTGAGAGGAGTTGGATTAGAGTCCATGCTATATATGTCTTCGTGTGTGTATGTACATGACATGTATACACTATGTCTTTCTAAAAATGCTCAAAAGGACTGGCTGGTTAGCTCAGTTGGTTAGAGTATGGTGTTATAACATCAAGGACAAGGGTTCAGATCTCCATACTGGCCAGCTGCCAAAAAGAAAAAAGTTCAGGAAAAATCTAATGGGTGTCTGCTTTGTGTCGGCCTCTTAGCCTAGTACTTGGGTGAGTTTGGACCAGGGATTCACAAATAGGAATGGGTAGCTGCAACCCGTGGACAGCTTCCAGGCCAGTGGAATCAGAACATGTGAACAGTAGTTTGGAAGGATGGGACAGGGTACAGATAAAGGTATTTACAAGGTATAGAAAGAGTTGGCTCTGTAGCATATCAGCAGGGAGTCAATATTAGTGTCTTTATTTAATGATAGTTCGACTCAAAAGTGTCTTCCCCACCTCCCATCCTAAGATATTTATAGCAGGGGAAGGAAGTAAATCATGTGCATCAGAGGATGGGAGGTGAGCCTGTTTGCAAGGTGACAAGTTTGCCCTTTCTTTCTGAGACTTGAAAATACTTGCAGATGCATTAGATTTTGAGAAAGGCGTGGCCTCTGCTGGCCTTATCCCTTAGCTTTGTGAGCAGAGAGGCTCAGGAGAGGCCAGGCCATTATCTTTCTCTCCTGCTGGTTCGTTTTTGTGTGCGAAGCCTTTCTCTCCTAAAAAGAAAACCTTGGCCTCTGACAGGCATTCTGCCTGATTGGTAAGGAGTCCTGCTGGGCCATTTGTTCAAGGTTAAAATTCTTAGTGCCACTCAATGTGTGGCCCTTTTATGTTGGGGGAGCTTATTTTACAAACTAAAATTAGGCCTGCCTGGGATTAAACCCTTATCACTGTGGATGCAGTTTTCCCCCAAACGATCCTATTGGCATTTTTGTTTTCCTAATTTAGAGTTTAGTGAGAAATACAGCAATAACAGGCTCTTCTGGTGACTAAAAGTGCTTTGTAGAATTTCACAGGCAGGTCACAGTCAACAACCAGTCAAGTGCCCTTTCCTCACGGTCTCCATCTGGGACACTGTCCGTGACCCACCATCCCCAAACCCCTCCCCTGACAACCTCAGCCTTGTGCCTTGAGATTCTTACCTTACTCACCCGCCCGTGCGTTTTTTGTTTCTTTCACGGGCTCTTCCATCTTTGCTCACTTCTTAAGCACATTTATTCCCCGAGGTCCTTCCTCCTCCTCCTCTCCCTGGAAAACTTGCCTTCCATGTCCCTGGGCTCGCCTCTGTGTGGATGGATCCCAGGGCCCCCCAGGAGCTAGGTGACTTCCCGGGAGCTGGTCCTGCTTAGAGACTTGGAGACCTGCCTCCCCCTGACTTAGGATGTTCTCAGTGTGGAGCCCCCCCCCCCCCCCCCCCCCCCCCCCCCCCCCCCCCCCCCCCCCCCCCCCCCCCCCCCCCCCCCCCCCCCCCCCTCACCTGTTGACATCCTGCCTGTCTGTGAAGTCTTCTGTGTTCTCTGCCAACCAAACTGGCCCTTCCGTACTACTTAGTGATGTTGTTCTGCCTTCCTAGGAGGCAGGGCAGTCACTTCGTGTGAGCAGCACATCTCACGGGAACGTGGCAGAGAGGGATGGCATGGAGCCAGGACAAACCTGAGAACCTTACGTATGTGTCTGCCTGTCCTATGAAACTACACGCTGAGAGGCAGAGGTTGTCCTAGCTCCTCCTGTGCCAGTGATGCTGTGCACATGGCAGGACCTCAGAAGTGAAGGCAAGTGTGGGCATGATGTCAGGGTGCTGTGTAACCACAGAGGGGGCAGTTTTCAGCCTCACTGTAGGCTGAGCAGCAGCAGGAATGGGGGGGAGTGGGGAAAGGGGCTTGACTGTGGTTCACATGGATTTATTTCCAGAACTGCTTAATCAAGTCCCATTTTGTAGATGAAAAATCAATGCCAAGCATCTATATAAAGTTATCCCCAGCTGTCAGTACCTGTGCTTTACGATCACTTCCAGCTTCTTGATTCTTCCCCTCTAGCTATGCAGAAGAGAAATCTGACAGGGCCAAGGTCATGGCTTTCCCCTTCCTTCCCCTCCACCTGGCCTTCCATTCTGCATGCTTAGGGCCACCACATTGTCCCCCCCTCCATTTCTCCCCCCAGTACACACACACACACTCCTCCCCTGAGCCCCACATGTCTGGGCTGGCCTTTCTTGACAAATGGATCCTGCCACCTTCTGTACCATGTAGACTTCAAGGCCATTGGGCACCTTTGTGCATATTAGAAAAAATCCCCTTTCCTGTGTGTAGGTCTTTTGTGCATGTCAGAAAAAGTCCTCTTTCCTGTATGTAGATGTCAGGGTGCTCAGCTTGGTGAGCCCTACAGCCTGGGTTTCAGCACCCCCTCAATCCCCCAGCTGGGAGCCCTTGGACAGTGAACAACCTGAACAGCTGTATGCAGCGGCTTTGCACCAAACTGAGCCATCGTATAATCTGTTTCCTTCTTCAGCCAGGAAATCTGTAAGTACAGTGGATCCTGTTAATGAGTCAATCCTCCCATTTGGTCTTCAGAGAATTTCTTCATCAAAATAGGTGTTTTTTTTTTGGTGCAAACTTGATGAACACCAAAAGACCCTTGCAAGTATTAAATAATTTTGGAGAAAGTGACATTCAAACACATCTTCCTAGGTTTTTGGTATAGTCTGTGCCATGGCCCTGCTTTAGTCTTTTAATGCTTGGCCATGTTTTCCCCCCTATAAACACACAATATGCAGATCTTATTTTTACAGTATTCCCTCACTGTGTCTCCTAGGTTATCAGGGTCAGCTGCTTCACTGGTAATACAGGTTTTGTTTCTTACTCTAATTGCTGCCTTGATTTACCAGTGTTTCATAGTGGTTACTAAAATTTTACTCTAAACTCTCAGAAACATAATTAAAAATACGAACTTCTGTGTGGTAGCCAGAGGCTCTGGAACACAGGTGGCATGATTAGATGGCGGCTGCCCGGGCAGGTCCACCCTGAGGGACCTCAACTCCCTAGGCTCCCGTAATGGAGGCTGTGCTGCCACTGGCATCCTGAACATCATGGTCAAATTGGAGCCAAAAGGCATTTGGAGTTTTGTAGAATGAAAGGCATGAGCCCTAAAAGAGTGAAATAAACTAAAACTCTGTCTAAAATGTGTGGGAACGAGAATCCTCTGGTTAATTGAACTATGTTTTTAGTTTTGTTTTCTCATCATTTTATATATGTTATATATATATCATTGTACTTAACACTAAAACAGCACAGGATTCTGGGCATCATATCTGTCTGCATACCATCAAGAACTGTGAATTGGCCTTTATCTGTTCAGAGCGGGGTTTCTTGACCTTGGCGTTATTGATATTTTGGGTTGGATAATTCCTTGTTGTGGGGCTGTCCTGTGCCTTGTAGGGTGTCGAGCAGCATCCCTGGCTTCTACTCACTAGATGCTAGTTGTAACCCCTCCCTCCCAGCTGTGACAACCGACAGTGTCTCAGACATTGCTGCATGTCCCCTGGGGGACCGAAATGTCCCCAGTTGAGAAACGCTGGTATTTCTGATACACCTTAAATGTCACTTTCTAGACTGAGCCCCTTTTATGCATCAGGTTTTTTGATTTGACATGTATTTCAGATTGGAGTATGGAAACAGACATCATTTGGGGCTTCTCTTGTTGCTGGATTATACACAATGAGAATCTGTTCTGTAGAGAAATGACTAGTCTTCTGTGTCTGTGTGCCTTTGTAGTTCTCTTTGTGTGGTATAATAATGATAATGTGCTGGGAAGACTGAATCTCTGTTTCCTTGGGCCATGTAAATAAGACCCTTAATTTTCTATCACACACTGAATGAGCCTGAAAGAATTGCAGATTGCTCAGGAGCTAGACAGGGTGTGGAAGGTCTCTTGGTGGCCAGTCTGGTATCTTCAGTTATGGGGCATGGATGTCTCAGGCATGTTGAATCTTTGCAGATTCAATGCTGTGTTGTACTTCTGGATAACTGTATATTTAAAAGTAAATGCATATAAATAGCCTCTAAATGTCATATGAAATCTCCTCCAGTGAAGCAATAATTTTTATTCATTCTGTAATTTGAGGCATATTGGCTCTTTGCAGGGCTGTACAGGTTTCCTTACCGAGGTCATGAAGGGGAATTCATTTCAGATCATTAATCAGTTAAGGATCTATAATAAGCATACGGTCTTCCAAGCTCCAAGAGCCCCGTCTGGTAAGATAGCAAGATACACTAGGAAGGGCTCGTGGCTTAAAGTCAGGAGAGGTGGATTCTGGCCTTGTCTTTTAGACATGTTGGCGATGGGGCCCCAGTAAAGTTGCTTCTCTCTCTGGATTCCAGTGCTTTTTCATGTAAACAAAGATGTTGGACTAGATAGACCATCGCTAAGGACTCTTACAGCTTTAAATGTAAATGTATGATTTTAATTAAGTTGATAATGTACTGGGTATTTTCAAATATAATTAGAGTTGGAGAGGTATCTTTCTAAAAGGAGGGATAGTGGTAGGATATTAAAAATTATATTTATTCCATCAGTTAAACTTTCAAGCAATGGATAATTAATGTTGCCATGGACTTTGTGGACTGAGAACAGAGGTGGCTTTGTACCCACTTCTTGTGCAGTCTTCACTCTGAGGTGGACTGACTTGTTTGGAAGCTAGGTGTGCCTCTGTCTGGTGGCTGAGGGTGGAGCAGACTATATCCTCTTCTCTCTGCAAATCTGGAGACCTGGGTGTCAGTTCTAGCTTTGCTATGTGATTTTGGGCAAGTTGCTTCACATTTCAGAGCTCAGTTCTCTCTTTAACGTGAGGAATTAATTAACCTTCTCCGCACAGGACCAAAGCTTATCAGAGCAGGGTGGAGATTGTCTGTCCTTAGAAAAACCTACTTGCAAGGTTGGCCATTGGGTGCTATTTGGGAACTTGGCTAGTAAGCAGTTCCCTACACTTGATGTCAAACTTTCTCTAAATAAGAGTGGCTCACCGTGCCTAAACCGTTTGTATGAACCATGTGGTTTATGCTGCATACCTGCTTTCCTTCTGAGAGTCTGGAATTCTGGTACATGCTAGGTAGAAGGTACCTATGCAGTGAGCCCACAGGAAAATCCCTGGGCACTGAGTCTCTAATAAGCCTCCCTGGTAGACAACACTTTGCACAGGTTGTCACAGCTTGCTGCTGGAGGAATTAAGCATGTCCTCTGTGACTACGCTGGAAGCAGGCTATTGGAAGTCTGTGCCTGGTCTCCTCCAGACTTTGTTCCATGTACCTTTTCCCTTCACTGATTTTGCTTTGTATACTTTTGTTGTAATGCTAGTACATTTTAGCCATATGACTATATGTTGAGTCCTGTGAGCCCTTCTAGTGAGTCCCCGTGCCTGGGGGTAGTCCTGGGGACCCCTTCTAAAACTCTCTGAAAATCCTTGTTGTAAGTAGAATTTTTTGGACTTTTTTTTCTCAGTAAATGATATTTCAAAACCTTAGTCGTTTGTCTCCCTTAAGTTGGTAGTGAGAAAAAAGTCATGGCAGAGGCAAGTGGGGGTGAGCTAGGAGAAATCCCCCTGTTCTGTGGTCAAACCACGGCCTAGTTGGTCATTAGATATGTGCTTTTGATTGTGATGAGATAAATACAAGTGAGAAGGGGTCGATGTAAAGTGAGACGGTAACAAGGCAATACCATTTCAGCCATCATCCTATTAGCTGTGTGTTTTACATACAGTGTTGGTGTGTCTTTTTATGCTTTTGAATTGGATGTAATTGGATTCTTAAGACTGAAGCTCTATCTATAATTTGAGGGGAGCTTGTTTGAAGAAATCCTTATATAAATGAGTTCCTGAGTTCCTAGTTTATGCTTGAGATGGTGCCAAGGTGAGTGGGGGAATAGTATGTCCATTAGCATCAAGTGTTCTGATGGAAAGAGACATACACGTGTTGTAGCAGTCCAGCGTGTCCCAGTTACAAGCAATGGAAACCCCTCATGTTAGTTTAAGGAGAATTAATGAGGATGCATTACAGAATGTAAGTGGCTGGATCTATGTGCTCAGAAAATGTCAGAACTCTGTTTCTCTCCCTCCCTCCTTCCTTTCCTCTCCTCCCTTCTTTCTTCTGTGTTAGCTTCATTCTTGGGCTGGCTATCCATATGGGTGACCTTGAATTGTCACCTGAAGGGTCCTTGCCCTTATAATATCAGGAGGAGAAAAACCTTTTCTGTCCAACCATTTATCTCAGTCTCTGAAAAAAGATTCTTATTGTCCAGTCACGGTGTCCAGGGGATGGGACACTCTGTAGTCTGGTCACATGCTTTCCTCCAAGGAGGAGGATGGGATCATCTTAATGTCAACTACCCTGCTGGAAGGGACAGTGACCCCACCCACCCCCATAAGAAAATTTCTCTTACCAGAAGAAGGAAGAACAGCAAAATGAGCAAAAATGACTGCACAGGAATAGGTTACGTGGCATCCATGAAGTTGAGCGCTGTGGGTCCTCATTGGTTGGTGGTGGTTGATGGATGTCTCCGAGGACCATCTCTTAGTATGGAAACAGGAAAAGGCCTTATTTCCTTGATAGGTAATAATTGTATTAGAAGCTTGATCTGGGCCATGGACTGGGGATGTGATTGTGCCTAGAACAGCAGTCCTACTTACAAAGATGGTATATGGTGGAAAGGCCCTTATAAATGTGGGTAAAGAGCCCTCATTTAAGTGTTTTCCAAGCATTCTTTTTAGTTAAATCTTTGAAGTTAAATATTTGGTAAAACCTTAATTCTTAATAGAGATTAGAAGAAAGCTGCTTTGATTGAAATGAGGTGGAGGGATGGGAGGCCCATTGTGGTCCCTAAAAGCTTAAACCAACTGGGTCTAAGGAACTCATTTTGAAAAACCCTGAAGTAGATGATCCAGCCATGATAGAGAGTTTGGAAATGTTCTATTCACTATCCTGATACCTAGTTATGAGTTATTTATCAGCACTGAGTGGAAATAAAGCCAATGCTGTCAGGGAAGAATTATTGTCATTGGATCAAGAAAAACCATGACTTCTTATTTTTATTTTCTTTTGGAGCATCAACACTGATTCATCTTTGATTTATGGCTCAATCTCACTGGGAAGTTGTCTCGGTTCATGTACAATGTCAAAACACAGCTCTCCGTCTATAAAATCCTATCAGAGCTCAGTCCTGGCTATTTGTATCTGGGTAACCAGTGGCACTATGGGTCTTTGGCATAGTGACATCATGGAGTGTCCATAAATTACTTTTTAGGGTTGTATTCTCCGTATTTGTTCCTGTGGCTGACTCCCCACGCTTCCCTTGTGAAGATGTGTTTGATGGATCTGACGTCTTGACTTTGCTGTGGTATCTCCTCACTTTAGAACACTCACAGGTACATGTATAGCTAATGCATTTGATAACCTCGAAACCAGACTTAAGGTTTCTTTCTTTCTTTTTTTTTTAATTCTTGTTTCTGCCTCTGTATAACCTAAAAAAGCTCAAGGTTAATGAAAGCTGGTGATACTTTATGGAAACATAACAGTTCTGGGGCACTTCAAAATACATCAGTTAACACAAGCTTTAAAGTAAAGTGAGTCATATTTGCAGAGTAAATTACCTTATTCTATTATAAATCTTATTTGAGTCTAGCTTTTTAAAATTAATTTTTTGACCTTTTTAAAAAATTGTAACACAGTTGGTTGTACATATCTGTGGGGCACAGAGTTGAATATCAATACCTGTGTGCAATATGTGATGCTCAAGGCAGGATAACTAGTATGTTTAACATTACACAATGTAGCCATATTTTTGTGGCCCTTTACCAATTTCTCACTAACACCCCCTGCCACGCCTCCGCTGCCTTTTCCTTTCCCATCTTGGTGGCCTCTGTCTGTTGTACCTCTCTTTTTTTTGTGATTGTTGTACCTCTCTTTTTTTATTTGTTTATTTTTTAACTCCCACTTATGAGTGAGGACATGTGATATTTCTCTTTCTGTGTCTGGCTTATTTCACTTAACATGATTTTCTCTAAGTTCATCCATGTTGCTGCAAATGACAGAATTTCATGCCTTTTTGTGGCTGAGTAGTGTTCTGTTGTGTATATATACCACATTTTCCTTTTCCAGTTGTCCATTCAGGTTGGTTCCATATCTTGGCTACTGTAAATAGAGCTGCGATGAACATGGGAGTGCAGGTATCCCTTTGATATTATTTCCTTTATTTTGGATATATACACAGAAGCGGGACTGCTGGATCATATGGTAGATACATCTATAGTTGTCTGAGAAATCTCAATACTGTTTTCCACAGTGGTTGTACTAATTTACAGTTCCACCAACACTGTAGGAATTTTTCCCTTTCTTCACATCATTGCTAGCATTTGTTATTCTCAGTCTTTTTGATTATAGCCAGTCTAACTGGGGTGATGATAACTTAATATGGTTTTAATTTGCATTTCCCTGATGATTAGTGATATAGAGCATTTTTTTTAAGTGCTTGTTGGCAATTTGTATGTCTTCTTTCAAAAAATATGTATTTAGCTCCTTTGCCCATTATTTAATTGGGTTATTTGGGTTTTTTTTACTGTTAAGTTGTTTGAGTTCCTTGTATATTCTGGATATGAATCCTTTGTTGGATGCATAGTTTACAATATTTTCTCTCACTCTATAGGTTGCATTTTCACTGTGTTAACTGTTTCTTTTGCTGTGCAGAAGCTTTTTAGTTTGATATAATCCCATTTGTTTATTTTTCCTTTGGTTGCCTGTGATTTGGGGGTCATATTCATAAAGTCTTTGCCCAGTCCTATTTCCTGAAGTGTTTCCCTTATATTTTCTTTTAGGAGTTTTATAGTTTCGGGTCTTATATTTAAGTCTTTAACCCATTTTGAGTTGATTTTGTTATATGATGAGAAGCATAGGTCTAGTTTCATTCTTCTGCATATGGATGTCCAATTTTCCCAGCATCATTTCATTGATGAGGCAGTTTTTTCCCCAATGTATGTTCCTGTTGCCGTTGTCAAAGATCAGTTGGCTGTAAGTATGTGGTCTGATTTCTGTTTTCTCTATTCTGTTCCGTTGGTTTGAGTGTCTTTTGCCAGTACCATGCTGTTTTGGTTATTATTTATAGCTTTGTAGTATAATTTGAGGTCAGGTAGTGTTATGCCCCTGGCTTTGTTTTTTTGCTCAGGATTGCTTTGGCTTTTTGGGTTCTTTTGTTGTTCCATATGAATGTTAGGATTGTTTTTTCTATTTCTGTGACGAATGTCATTTGTATTTTGTAGTATGGACATTTTCACAATGTTAATTCTTCCAACCCAAGAGCATGGCATGTCTTTCCATCTTTTTGTGTGTTCTTTAATATCTTACAGCAGTGATTCATAGTTCTCATTGGAGAGATCTTTTACCTCCTTGGTTAAATTGATTCCTAGGTATTTTATATTTTTTGGTGATTATTGTAAATGGGCTGGCTTTCTTGATTTCTTTTTCTGCTAGTCCCTTGCTGGAGTATAAAAACACTATTTTTGTGTGTTGATTTTGAATCCTGCAACTTTACTGAAGCTGTTTATCAATTCTAAGAGTGTTTTTGTAGAGTCTTTAAGCTTTTCTCTATATAGGATCATGTCATCTGCAAACAGGGACATATTGACTTCATTTTTTTCCAATCTGGATGTCCTTTATGTCTTTCTCTTGCCTAATTGCTCTGGCTAGTACTTCCAATACTATGTTAGGAGCAGTAAGAGTGGGCATCTTTGTCTTGTTCTCATTCGGGATTCACTCAGGATGATATTGGTGGTGGGTTTGTTGTATATGGCTTTTATTGTGTTCGGATACTTTCCTTCCATACTTAATTTTCTGAGAGTCTTTATCATGAAGGGATGTTGAATTTTGTCAGATGCTTTTTCTGCTTCTGTTGAGATAATCATATGATTTTTGTCCTTAATTTTGTTGATGTGGCGTGTCACGTGTATTGATTTGCGTATGTTGAAGCATCCTTGCGTCCTTGGGATGAATCCCACTTGATCGTGGTGTACAATTTTTTTGATTTGTTGCTGTATTCTATATGCTAATATTTTATTGAGGATTTTTGGGTATATGTTTGTCAAAGATATTGGCCTATAGTTTTCTTTTTTTGTTGTTTCTTTGTCTGGTTTTGGTGTCAGGTTGATTCTGGCCTCATAGAATGAGTTTGGGGGAATGGTGTCTGTGTCAATTTTTGGAATAGTTTGAAGAAAATTGATATCAATGCCTCTTTAAAGGTTTGGCAGAATTCAGCAGTAAATCCATCCAGTCCTGGGATTTTCTTTGGGAGACTGCTGATTACTGCTTCAATCTCATTGCTCCTTATTGGTCTGTTCAGGTTTTAGGTGTCATCTTGGTTTAGTCTTAACTAAAGTGGGTAGTTTGTATATGTCCAGAAATTTATCCATTTCCTTTAGGTTTTCAAATTTGTTGGCATATAGTTGTTTTTAATAGTCTCTAATGATTGTTTGTATTTCTGTGGTTTCAGTTGTAATGCCTCCTTTTTCATTTCTGGTTTTTGTTATTTGGGTCTTTTCTTTTTTTAGTTAGCTGTGCTACTGGTTTGTGTATATCTTCTTGAAAAACTTTTTGTTGATTGCTTTTTTGTATCACTTTTTTGGGTTTCTATTTCATTTAGTTCTGCCCTGATCTTTGTTATTTCTTTCTGTTGGTTAATTTTCAGATTGGATTGTTCTTGTTTTACTAGTTCTTTGAGGTATAGAATTAGGTTGTTTATTTCAAATCTTTCTCTTGTTTTGATGTAAGTGTTTATTGCAATAAACATCTTTCTTAGTACTGATTTCCAGCATCCCACAGGTTTTGGTATGATGAGTCTTTATTTTGGTTAGTTTTGAGATATTTTCTGATTTTCTGTTTAATTTCTTATTGGATCCATATGTTGTTCAGGAACATGTTGTTTAATTTCCATGTGTTTGTATAGTTTCCAGAGTTTTGCTTGTTATTGATTTCTAGTTTTAATCTGTTGTGGTCTGAGAAGATACTTGAAATAATTTCAGTTTTCAAAAATGTGTTGAGGCTTGATTTGTGACCTAACGTGGTTTGTCCTAGAGAATGTTCTGTGTGTTGATCATAAGAATATATATTTTGTGGTCGTTGGATGAAATGTTCTGTAGATATCTGCCAAGACCAATTAGTCTAAATTGTAGTTTAAATCCTGTTTTCTAGATAAGATGTTGATAGGGGAGATGGGGATAGGGAAGTGGGAAAGAAGAATTGGTGGGAACACAAAAATCATCTACATTGTATATTGATAAATTAAAATTTAAAAAATTCTATGTTCTGTTGATTTATTGCCTAGATGATCTGTCTAACATTGAGAGAGGGATGTCCAGGTCCCCAGCTATTATCATTTTGGGGTCTATCTCTTTCCTTAGGTTTAATACTGTTTGTTTTCTATATCTGGGTGCTCCGATGCCGGGTGGATATATATTTATGATTGTTATGTCTTCTTGCTGGATAGATTCCTTTATAGTGGCCTTCTTTGTTTCTTTTTATAGTTTTTGGTTTAAAGTCTATTTTATCCAAAATAAGAATAGCTACTCCTGCTCATTTTTGGTTTCCATTTGTGTGGTAGATCTTTTTCCATCCCTTCACTCTTTGCGTCTTTACAGGTGAGGTGAATCTCTTGTAGACAGCATATAGTTGATCTAGCTTTTTAATCCAAGCAGCCAGTCTGTGTCTTTTGAGTTGGCAATTTAATCCATTTACATTTAGGGTTGTTATTGAAAGATATTGTCTTAGTTCTGGCATTTGATTGATTTTTTTTCATTTGGATGTTTTAAATATCTTTTGTTCCTTTCTTTCCCTTTTATTGTTTGTCTTTGGTGTTTGTTGGTTTTTGGAGGTGGTAAGATATGCTTTCTTTCTCTTTCTCATTTGCATTTTGTTCTACCAGTGGATTTTGTTCTTTCTTGTGTATTCATTGTAGTGATTATTGTTTTTTGGATTCCAGTTGCAGGACTCCCTTGAGGATAACTTGTTGGGCTGTTTATATGGTGAACGCTCATAGTTTTTGTTTGTCTGGGAAATACACTATATCTCCTTTTCTGAAGGATAGTCTTGCTGGGTATAGTATTCTTGGCTGGCAATTTGATTTTTCTTTTATTATTTTGAATATATCATCCCATTTGCTTCTGGCCTGTAGAGTTTCTGTTGAGAAGTCTTATGTTAGTCTGGTGGAGACTCCTTTATAGGTGACTTGATGCTTTTCTCTTGCTGTTTTTATGATTCTCTCTTTGAGTTTTGCCAGTTTGACTATAATGTGCCTTGGGGAGGACCTTTCTGGATTGAATCTGTTTTGGTATCTTTGAATTTCCTGAATCTGAAGGTTTATGTCTCTCCCTACATGTGGGAAATTTTCCACAATTTTTTGTTGAATATGTTCTCGATGACTTTTCCTTTCTCCACCCTCCCACTTCAGGAATACCCATGATTTGGATGTTTGTGCACTTAAGGTTGTCTGCTATTTGTCTGAGATTTTCTTCAGTTTTTAAAATTCTTTTCTTTTTTTGTCTGCCTGAGTTATTTCAGAGAAACTGTCTTCAAGATCAGAAATTCTTTCTTCTGCTTCCTCTAGCCTACTGCTTAAGCTCTCAGCTATGTTTTTTATTTTGTTGAATGACTCCTTCAGTTTCATGGGTTCTGGTACGTTCTCTTATAAAGTATTAATCTCTTTGTAAATTTCTTTTTTCATATCCTGGATAGTTTTGCTCAGTTCATTGTGTTGTCTAAGTGTGTCTTCTTGTATTTCATTGGGTTTCCTTAAGATTTTTACTCAGAATTACTTTTCAGATATTTCAAGGGTTTTCTGCTCTATGGGGTCTGGTACTTGAGTTATTGTATTCCTTTGGTGGACTCTTATTCTTGTTTTCTTGTATTTCTGATATCTCTACATTGATGTCTGGTCATCTGGTAGAACAGTTGCTTCTTTTATTACTCTTCTTCCCTGGACTCCACTGGTGAACCTCCTTGTGTCAATGAAATCAAGTGATTGATGGTCTGCCTGCACCGTGGCCATGGCTGCTGTGACTGCTGCTTTGGGAGCAGGCCACCCTTGCAGCAGTGCTGGTTGTAGAGGTGGCTTTGGTGGGCTGCCTGCATGGCAGTAGTTGCTCCAGTGGTGGTGGGCTGCTCATATGATGAAGGTGCCTGCCAGGTGGTGCCAGTGGTGATGATGACTACATCCATGGTGGTTGCAGCAGCTGTCCACTTTCCTGTGGTGCCCACAGTGATAGCCCACACAAGTACAGTATCAGCAGTGGCAGTGGAGTTACTTCACAGTGGTGGCAGCAGCATCAGCAGCTGCAACTGCCTCCCTGGCATCTGCAGTGTCCTTGTGACAATGGGGTTACCTCATGGGGGTGGCAGCAGAGCCAGTGGCTACAATGCCTCTCTTCCATCTATGGTGTCTGCAGCAGCAGCAGGATCTTGTGGGGGCTGCAGAGGTGCCAGCAGCTGCAACTGCCTCCCTAGAGTCTGTGATGTCCTTGGTGGCGGTAGGGTTACCTCATGTTGGTGTCAGGGGCACCAGTGGCTGCATCTGTCTTCCTTGTGTCTGCAGTGTTCTTGGTGGCAGTGGGGTCATCTCATGGGGTCACGGCAGCACCAGTGGCCTGGTTTTTTTTTATTTTTGTATGGAAGCAGAATGCTAAGGTTATGCAATTAACTGCCTCAGATATGATGGCAACCTTTAAAAAGAGAACACATAAGTTTTCAACTCCTAACAGAGGAAATGATGTAGCCAAGTGTAGACCTGATCTTTTAAGCCACTGCAGAATGTTTTATGACCTCTGCGTCTACCCAGTGACCATTCAGGACAGTTATGTCATTGATAATACTTGAATTTGTTCCCCCATTAACATCATCCCCAACTAGGAAGGAAAGATTTTGTTACAAATGGCAAAAGGTGCTATCTAGGGGACTTAAATTTTGGGAAATTCCTGGCTCTTTATTTTAGTTTTACTTTGTGGATATTGACAAATAGTGGATTTATTTGATTTGTAACTGTAAGTGGGGAGTAGATCTAGGCAGTCTAAAGTGCCAGAGACATAAATTTCCATCTGCACAAGCCCTTTTTGGCCAAATCCAGCACTAAGTCTACAATGGCAGGCAGCTACATAATGACTGATTTGCTGTGGCTATATCAAAAGCGGTTAGGCTGCTTTCTTTGGTTGTGGAGCATGAACTTCTATCTCCATCTTGGAAATACATGCAGGTACATGCACATAACAGGAGAACTAAAGCATACAAAGGGAAGTACAGTGGAATGAGAGCTTCCTCATAACCTCAGACACCAGTCCCCTTCTCCTGAGGTAATCATCATCTCAGTTTGTTGTGTAGTTTCTCTGAAATTTTATCTGTGTATACATGAGTTAATTTCTGTACACATCCATGTACATACACACACATAACCTTTGATAATCACTATTAATTACCTTGCTTTATTCACTCCATTTCGTAGCATTATGAATCTATCTCTTTCAAGAGCTTAATGATATCTCATAGTGTAGATGTATGATTATTAAATCATTCCCTTATCAATGGATTCCTAAGTGGTTAATATTTTACTGCTATTCATCTGTAATAAACACTCTTGTATGTATTCTTTCTGTACCTGTGCCAGTACAAGTATAGAATACTTTCAAAGCAGAACTGCTGGGTTCAAATAATGTGTATCTCACATTTTGATAAATATTTCCAAGCTGCCCTTCAAAGAGGTTTCCCCCAATGGCATTGAATGACTTGTGTGCCCATACCCTCACCAACACTCAGCATTGAAAAAATCCTTTTATCTCTGCCATTGTAATAGGTAAAAATGGAACTAATCTTTATTTTCTTTTATTCAGTTTTGCCATCTTATGTTTACTGGATGATTTAAATTCTTTTTTTTGAAATTGCCTTTCATGTCCTTTCTTCTCTTTTAGGCTCTTGGACTTTTTTTGGTTTGTTTATTTTTTACTGATTTGCTCTTATAATGGGGTCTTTTAATGTAGTTCAATTAACTGGTCTTTTCCCTTATGATGAATGCATTTATGTCCTGTGTAAGAAATCTTTTCCTCCTCCCAAGATTATGAAAATACTCTTCAATATTATATTTCAGGTATCTACTATGTTACTTTTTACCTTATACTTTTATATGTACAGCTCAGCTACAGTTGTTCTTTGTACGTGGTATGAGGTGAGGTCACGAATCGGTCATTTCATATGAATATTCAATTGGCCCAGCACCATTTATTGAAAAGAACTTTCTTTCCATGGTATACTTCAGGGTTACTACATATATACAGTAACTTTGTATATGTATATATAAAGTGACCATATATGTGTGGATCTTCTTTCATTCTATGGTCTTTTTGTTTATCTGTGTATCAATTTCATTCTGTCTATTGTAGCTCTGAAATAAATCTTGATATCTGGTAGTGATTATCTTCTATGTTTTTGTTGTTCAGGTTTGTCTTGGCTGTTCTTGATTCTTTTAACTTTCCACGTAAACTTTAGAATTATCTTCTCGATCCTCTCACAAGAAACCTGCTATAATTTTGATTGACAATACTGAGGCTTCTAATCCACAAACATGGGCCTTCCATTTGTTTGGTCTTCTTTAATTTCTCCTAATAATATTTTATTGTTTTTCTAGGTAGAGGTTCTTTAACATTTTTTCTATTTTCATCAGTATATTCCTAGGTATTTCATATTTTTGCTATTGAAAATAGTACCTTTTAAAAATTACATTTTCTTACTGTTTGTGGCTAACATAGAAATAACTGGTATCTGTGTGTTGACTTAGTGTCTGGTAGCCTTGCTGAATTCACTTATTAATTCCCTCCAGTTTCCTGGTTCTGTTTGCCAGTTTGCTTCACTGTTATAATAATTGTAGCTTTTGGAGATCTGGGCTCAAAGGGAGCAACAGGCAGCTTTAATATGAGTGCTTGTTCTCAGGGCACTTTATACTCGATTGTAGTAGTCTACCTCGGGGAGCATCTTCCTGCCTTGTGAGCAAGAGAAGATGGCCCGGCTGGCAGTGGAGTCTTGGCTCCCCTCGTAGATAATGCCATCAGTTTCCCAACTGCCTGATTCTTGTACCAGCAGCTGTCTGAGCAATTACTGCTTTGGTTTCACTCCCTTGCTCTCTAGTGTGTGGAATACGGGGAAAGGGTTTGGGAGCGTATGCTGGAGTTCACCCCTAAACTTGCTATTGCATACACTTCTTAAGGGGTAATTATTTGGGCTCCTGGTGATTGTGTGATCTGATTGTGGAAAACTCTGAGCTCTGCCTGAGATTTGATTGAGGTATGTTATCAGCTCTCAGCATCTTCTCATAGTATGGTCTAAATTTTGATATATTTGGCAGATATCCTTTATAATCTGTGGCTTTAGAGGTTGGCCATTTCCTAGTTTCTTTTCTCTTTCTAAAATTTACTATTTTTTAAAAACAGTTTTATTCAGTTATAATTCACATACTGTAAAATTCACCCATTTAGAGTGTACGATTTGATGGTTTTTAGTATATTCACAGAATTGTGTAACCATCACCATAATCTAATTTTAGAACATCTTCATCACCCCAATTAATTTCTTTGATCATTGTATCCTTTCTGTAGTTTTCCATGCCTCGTGTTGCTTTGGTGGATTTTATAGAGGAGAGCGGTAGGAAGGGAGAGGGAGAAAAGGGCTTTATTCTACCATGTTTAACTTTTATTCCCTGAGTGATGATGTTAATGATCTTCTAATGACTGATTCAGCTCAAATGAGTAAATATTTATTCAGCACCATTTCTTTAAGCCAAGTCTTTGAAGGCTTTTTCAGTATATTCCTCTTCCTCACAATATGTTCTGTTCTTTAAAATGTTCCTTTAGTGCTTTTTAAACCAAGGAGGTTCAATGTATAATGTGGTGTCAGCAGTGCCAGGCCTAGGGCCATCTTAGTGGCCTGGCAAGGATGGCCTTTAGTGACAACATCCATGCCATTGCTAACTCCAATTGCCGTAGCATTAGCTTTTGGTTCTGGGATGATTAATCATTGCATGTAAAATAAAAGGCAGATGTTATTATTGGGGTTTTAGAGACTCCTCAAGTCTTGTTCAGTTTAACAATAGTTTACTGAGCACCAACAATGTGCTCGTGCTTTCATAGGCCCTGGGGATAGAGACAAATATGATGGAACCCTTGACTTCAGGTTTTCCTATGCTGCTTGGGAGAAGACAAGGATCATTTCTGAGGGCTGGGCACTCAGAAAGGTGAGGGTGGTAGTCCCAGGGGGCTTTAGGTGCCAGAGGAGAGACCCTGAGCTAAGTTAGAAAGAGTGGACTGAGAATGAGAGCTTACCCAGACATAAGCTTCAAATTCCCAGCAACCACACAGCTACTCGGCACAGAAGGCTAGAGAAGCCAGAATGGGAAGGTTCTTTTCTATAATTTTTTTCCCTATCTCTGTCTAATAAATGCTTTATTTACTAAAGTAGCAACATTCTGTGATTAAGGGAAAGTTAGGGCTTTAAAAGGTGTGTTTTGTCAGTTTGGGGGCAGGTAACTGCTGTATCTTCAGCTCATCGAAACAGTGTTTGACATGCAGTAGATGCTCCAGAAGTGTCTGTTTATTGAATGGAAGAATGATTGGACAGCTTGGGCTACTCATGTTGGTCTGGACAGGGTGGGCTGAGGATGGGGGCTGAGCGCAGTCTGAGGACATTAGACTCCTTGCTTGACAGCTGTTCTGGCACCACGGGCAGCCACAGCACAGGCAGGCATAAAATTATATGTTGAGAGAGGGTTAGAAATGTGCAATCAACATTCAGCAGGAACCTCGCGCCTACTGTTCGTTCTGGTGAGTGAGGTCTTTGGAACTAATGTAGCAACAAGTGAGGGTGGATTGTTCACTCCATGGAAGATGGTCTGTTAACGCTCATGGAAGTTGGGTAACCATGGCTTCAATGGCTCTTGCTCCTCTTTATTCCCAAACTATAGAGAAGCAAAGTGAAAGTGTGCTGGGGTATTGAAGAAAGTTTGGCATTAAAAGCTGGGGTCATGGCTTTTTGTCCCTGAGCTGGTGCCTTCTCTGTGTGAGACCCTGAGAACCTCTCTATACCCAGGCCTCTTGCTGGTAATTGGCAGCCTTCCTGCCCATGTCCTAATAATGCTGCCCCACTTCAGAATGGGGGGTCATATGCGTCTCATGTTGTGCTGACAGAAGCTGAGCTGACATGTGGTGTGTGCAGCTGGGAGCGAGGGTGCCCTGGCCCATGCTGGAGACTCTCCTTAGCTTGTTCTCATTTTGATTTTTTTCTCTTGTAGTATTTGGTGCTGGCTCATGGCTTTCTGGGCTTAGAGCTGTTCTTGCTCTTTCCATAGTCCTAGGTCTTTGCTGTTTGCAAATGCTTCAAGCTCTCCTTAAAAGAGTGGTCCTTGTGGAGGCTGCTTTCTCCAATATTCCCACAAAGTGCTTGCTGTTGTTTCGTTTGCTCAGGGGGTGGCTGCTGGGCCTCTCAGTGGTTTGAGCCCTTGGTCCTGTGCACGTTCTTCCTGAAGACGGTTCACTACAAGCTGGAGCTAAGGGGAAGGTATTATTTCAATCAGTCAATCGATCTGAATGCTTACCATGTGTTCAGGCACTGATTTTGGCATTTGTGAGACATAAGGAAACAAAAATTCAAAGCTTATGTCTTAGAAGTGCTTATAGTCTAGTGGGTGGGGGGGGTGGAGTGGGGAAGATGAAACACTATGTTCATAAATAAGAGACAGGTAGATGACAGGTTCTTTGGATAAAGAGAACGTAGAGGAGGATAAGGGGGAGCTAAGACGTGGGAGCTGGGCAGGTGCAGTATTGAGTAGAGCAGCCAGACAGGTCTGTGAGGTAGCTTTGAGCAGAGACCTGGAGGAGATGAGGGAGTGGGCCATTTGGATCACTGGGATATGTTTGCTTGGGTAGGAGGAGGAGCCAAGACCTGGCTGTGGGGAGGTCTGCAAGGAGGCCTGTGTGGGTGGAGTGGTGGGAGCAGGTGTGGCCCATAGGGGAGGTCAGAGTATGGGGCCTCTCCCAGTGTAAGGACCTGGCCTTTTGGTGCAGTGACTTGTACAGAAGCACTCTGGCTGCATGTCGACGATAGTCTGGGGCACCAGTAAAGGCAGGGGCATGGTTAGGAGGCATTTTGGTGGTTGCTTCCTGTTAGAGATCTGAGTGCAATGGGTCTTTCATTGTAGAATGGCCCAGGACACTATCAAATAATACTCCCTAACCCCATAGTAGCAGCTGAAGGGCAATATTTCCTCATCTCTTCAAGCTCATTCTTGTTGTGGGTTATACAGGTGATCACTTTTTTGTACATGACCACCTCTTGGTTATGTGAAGGAGAGAGAGACCCATGCCCATGCCTGAGGTCTTGGCAAGGGTTTGCCCATCCACTGACAGGCAGAGCCCCTGAGGGTGGGTGGGCAGTGCCAATAGCCTGCCTGGGGCTAATGAGTGCTTCTCAGGGTTGTCGGTGGAAGACAGAGCTCTCAAAGAAAGGTTTTGGCTTTGAGAACCTGGCCCATGGTACGGCTTTTCGTAATTTGCCCAGAGCCAGCCCTTACAGTTGGAAATATACAGTTGGCTACTGTTCATGCAGCACAATGAATATTTAACAGGCACTTTGCTGGAAACTGTAGATATGGAGGTAAAACTACTGTCCTTTCCCTCAAGTTGCTCGAGTCCCATACTGAAGCCTTACAGGGCCAACTAGATGCCACAGGGGCCAGGCAGACGGAGGAGACTCACGTGATGCAGGAGAGGTAGGTACACAAGGCACATGCCCCAGCCAGACGCAGCGTGGGCACAGATGGGAGAAAGGGACAGCCAAGGGTGGGTACATCTCAGTTTTTCCAGAGAAGCTGAAAATCCAGGTTGGTGGTTTTGCTGCTGCTGTTTTCTTTTTGTTGAATGTGAAGTCTCCTGATTTAAAAACGCTGGTAGTCATTTCTGATATTTGAATAATACTGATATTTGAATAATAGCATAAACTTCTGGATTTCACCCTCAGGAAGCCCTTTTGCAAGTTCTGGTTTAGACCGGTAAAATAAAAAGTTAAACTGCTGTGCTGCAGCTGAAGATGAGTAGTTTAAGCAGTAGTTTTGTTGATTTGTTTTTCAAACAGCTTTTCCCTCTTCCCCTTCAGTGATGACTCAATCCAGTGTCCTATGGCTAATTTTGTAGTACATTGTAATCTTGCTGGAGTGGAAGAGGCTCTGGAAGCTATTGGAGTTTCTGTTGAAGTGAGTTAGAAGATAAATAAATAAATTTTGACCCCTCTAGTTGCACCTCTTCTGCTGCCTAGGTGCGGGTGAGCATCAGAGCCTCGGACTCAAGGTGGATGGTAGAAAGATGGTTCTCCAGTTGGGTTAGTTACACGGCTGTGGGTGAGGTGGTTGCCAGGCATCCCAGTAATAGAGGCAAACTAATTAAAGTGGGATTGATTTATTAACGGAGCTTTCCTGGTCACATAATTTAGCAACTTGGAGGTGTTATGGGGCCTGGGGTATTGCTAAGGAGTGTTAACACTCAAGGGAATTATTGCCTGACATGGGAGGGAATGACAGATGGGTGCTCATTGTTTCTGTGAATGCAGCCGGCAGTTGAAATGGCGTTCTTTGTTGCATGTTGTTGAGGGGCTCTGTGCGTTGATCTCCGTTGCTTTGCCGGCACCCTCACCTCTCTGTGCATTTCCAAGGCGCTTTGTCCCAACCTTCCACAACCCTCCCTCAAAGCCGGCTGCTTACTCAGCTGTGGGATTTGCATTTGGCTTTGCCCTAACAATGGGCTGCCTGGGTCCAGGTCCATTCTCCAGCTGTCTTTCTGTTTGAATTTGAGTTTCCAGCTGACATGCTTTCTGGCCTGGTGAGAGTGTGACTTAGTTAAAGAAGGTGTGGTCTTTTAATCAAAACTGTATAAATATTTATTTAAGAGTTCTGTCGTGTGTGTGCTTCTGGGAGTGTAGCTGTTATCACCCCCTTGACACATAAATGAAAGTAGAATGTAGGACAAGCAAAATCCTGGGAGGCAGGAGGACCATCAGCCCGGGGCGGCATTTGCTTGTGTTCCATTCCTTGGCTTCCCTGGCCCTCCACTGTACTCCCATGGCCACTAGCACCACTCGTGCAGGTGATTTGACCTAGAAAGATGGATTTCAGAAACTTAGATGCAGTAAAGACGGATATGGTAATGCGCTTTCCTGTTAGCTAGAGCACTTATGTGCTCACGGTACAGCTTTCCTCCAGATGTGCATCATAAATCTGGTTTCTGCTATTCCATTTTAGACCTTTGGAGATATTTTTATGAGTTGGGTTTTTTTCCCTCAAATAAAGTCAATTTTCTAATTTGAATGGTTATATATGATGGTTGTAGAAAATGTGGAAAATACAAAAAGTAGAAATGAAAGAAATCCACTCAAATATTCCCATCCCTCAAAGGTTAACATCACTGTTATCATCTGAGGGAATTTTTTTTTTAGTTTTCATAGTTGTACTGTAAAGCTAGTTGTATCACATACATTGTTGTGTGTGTTGCCCTAATTCTCACACACATCATCCCTCCTCCTGCTCCCTTTGGCTTTAGCCTAAATGGCCTCACAACATGCCAGATATTCCACCTCAGGGCCTTTGCACTGACTCTTTCCATAATCTGGTAGATTCTTCCTCCAGGTAACTGCATGGCTCACTCCCTCACCTCCTTCAGGTCTTTGCCCAAATGTCACCTTCTCAGTGAAGCCTCTTCTGACCTTCCCACTCAGTTTGCACCTGCACTAGCTAGGGCTCCCCCTGTCCCAGACACATCCTTTCCCATGGCACCCCTTACCCCTGGCACCCAACATACCCATCTGTTTATTATTAATAGTATTATTGTACCTAACATGCTAATAGAACCATTAAGCAACAGTACTCTTTGTAAACCTTTTAAAATAGCTGCATATAGACTATCCTTTGAATAGAGTATATGTTAATCATCGCCCTACTGCTGGACATTTAGATTGCATCCAATGTTTTGCTATTACAAATCACATGAACCTACTATGAACTTTATGTGTTTGTATTTTTCTATTTGTTAGGCATTAAAAGAAAATCTTGGACATGGATTATTAGGTCAAGGTTTATTGTATTAAGACTCATTTGGCTGCAAGTGATAGAAACCCAACTCAAACTGGCTTAAGCAAATTGAAGGAAATTATTGGCTGAAATATTTGAGGAACAGAGGGATAGATTTCAGGCAGGGCTGATTCCAGGGCTGATTTTGCTGTCATCGGGGGTCTGATCTGTATCTCTTATTTTTAATATCTTTTTTCCTCTTGTGTTAGCTTCATTCTGAGGCAGTCTCTACTCGTGTATATCAAAATTGCTACCTACAGCTCCCATTTTCATCCTACCAGCTCTAAAATCCCCTCTTAGAGAGATATCACCTTCCCAGTATTTTCAGCAAAAAATCTTGGGACAGATCTCATTGACTCAAATTGAATTGTGCCATCCCATGTTTGAATCATTAACTTTGGACATGGGACAAGTTAATGGGATATATACTAGTGTGGGGATAATGTCATCCCACCCAAAGCACTTAGTCTATAAGGGTAGGGCAGGTGTCGTTCCCCAGAGAAGAACTGGAGTGTCCTTACCAGGATGGGGAATGGACGCTGAGCAGACCCCAAACAACACATCTTTGTTTCACCCGTGCATGTTTTAAGGACTACGTGTCTTATTTAAAAAAAGAAGCATGCAGCAGGGAGAGAGAGGAGCCTAGCCACATGCCAAGCTTGCATTTTTGGATGTGTGAGTCCAGCCTAATCACATGGCAGTCCATTTCTGCTCTCACCCCAGGACTCAGCTCCTTGGAGATGGGGCTCCCAGTACCTCATAGGCTGTTGGTGGCTGCCTGCTCCCCAAGTGCATGTTTAAGTTATGAGTGATGGAGACAGGCTGTAAATGTGAGGAGCAGAAACATTCTTGAAGATTTCCCTAAGGGATCCTGATAACAGTGCTATCTGGATGAATTCAGAGGCTGCTGACAGTCAGGCACTTCATTCCAGAGCAGCTGTAGGTTTGTTTAACAGGCCTGCACTGGTGTGCTGAGAGCCATGGGGACATCATTGTCTTCAGCTCTGTGGTGCCTGCCTTGACTGAGAGCAGCTTTTATAGGAGAGTTCTGCTTCATGCTGCCTGGTTGCCCATGTCTTTGTGGATGGTGCCGGTTTGCAGCATAATTGTTTGAGGTCAAAAGGGCCCTTGTCTGTTGTCCACTGTTGAATCTGGCACCTGCCTTCAAGGCAACGCTGGACCTTGGCCCTGTAGTGACTTTCGGCTGCATTCAGCCATGTGTGCGTGGGGCACCTACCAGGTAAGCTCTGCCTTGGGTGGTCATCCTGGCCCAGGTTTGCTGTTCTCCAAGCAGAATTCAGTCTTAGCATGAGGGAAGTTGGAAATGTCCTTATGATAACTCCATGGTTTGCTCTTTCTTTCCATGAGGACAGGAGCAGTTTAAACCAGTCTGACCCTTTCCATTGAGTTCATTCTTATCCCAGAATTAGGATATGTCATGGTGAGTTATGGACCAAAGAAAATGAAGTCATTACTGGACGATCTTAGAAATTGCTAAAAGGCCGACTGAGCTTTTCCATTTGGGGCCTGAGCTAATGACTCTTTCCTGTTATTTAGTAGCGAGAGCTGGGGAGTTGGCCACGAAGGGAAGCTGCCAGAGCATGTGGAGGGCCCTTCAGCAGATCTGAGAGTCCCCAAGCAATTTTTGACATTTCTCCCTTCCATCTCATCAAGGAAATTGGATGGAGCCAATTTATATCTCTGTGAAGGACTGTGGGTCAACCTGGGGCCCTCTTGCTCTCATTTTCCTTGGTGCATGGGGACAAAATAGTATTAATATTCCACCTGTGCTCTAGGTTATCTGTCCACTGGGTGGGCTTAACTTACTCACACAAGCAGAACTTTCCAGTAGAATTCTGAGAGTCTTGAAATCATAGTCATTGAACTCCAGCTGAGTCACGGAAACCCCACCATTTAGTGGCCGTTTCCTTTGTTTGATTCCAGATCCCTGACATAAGACTCCTTGTTTTTCTCAATATAATCAAGTGGGTTCACCCCTTTGAAATCTGTAGCCCACTGTATACATGTCTGGTATGACCAGATACCTCAGGTGAAGCATTTTAAAGTAATGGTTCACTGCTTGTAAAGCAGGTGGTCTTCTGGGATGGCCAATGGAGGGGGATGCTTTCCTGCTGTGCCTTCTCCTTCGTGCTCAGGCCAGAGAGTGGGAGCTTTTCTTCTATCTGTTATAGATTGGAGTTCAAGGTTTCAGCTGTGGATAAAGAAGCAGCCCACAAAAAAGTCACACAGCTAAGAGATACTAAAAACAGGTGGTAAAAGAAAAAACCAGATACACACTTTGACTTATTTCTACGAGATTTTATGATGCTTAGTTAACAGTCACTTAGCACTTAGTGCGAGCCAGGCTCAGTGTTTTATAGGGCATCTTGGTGCTCAGGGCAACCCCACCAGGAATTAGCTGCCTTTTTTGCACAAGTCAACATGGCCCACGTGTTGATGTTCTTTGGGAAGGCCCAGTGCCCCTTTGCACCCCACACCTGTGCTTCCTGTGAAAGCTGTAGCCGGGAGCTGTGCACAGCTGGTTCTGATTTCTCCCTGTGCCAGCAAGAGCAATGGCAGGGACACCTGGAGCAGCTCATGTCGAAAACAAAGAGGTCATGGATTTAATGGATTATATTCTGCCTCGGGCAGCCTGAGGACCAGAATGTGGCTGAGTTTCAAGAAGGACTTGGAGATATTCAGAAGCCAGTGGTTCTCTCTCCCCAGTGCTGTGTGTCCTCCAAGCCTATCTTTCTGCTCCTTTGTCTTTATACAAATGATGGCTGATGCAGCTCCAGTGTTTACAAGTTTCAGTTCTAACTATGTAAAGAGACCAATGAGACACTCTCCCAGTCTCAATTCCTAAATCACAGAAAATAAACTATGTTTGGTCCACGTTGGGTCAAGAGACCCCCTTATGCCTGGGAGTAGGGACACAAAACACATGGCTGTCCACGGCCTGTTCCTGCACCTTGTGGATAGGGCAGCGAGTGGGCCCCAGAAAAGGGACATTGCAGTGCGCTGAGTAGATGTCCACATAGTTGTTGACCTCTGTGCCTCCTGCCCATGCCTTAATCCACGAGTAAGCACTTGTAGCACCTGAGCCCAGGAACAAGCCACTTCAAAGCTTTGCTCACCCAGAGGGTAGGGTTTCAGTCTCTGTTGGAGGGGAGATCTGCTTTTATTAAGTCAAATCGAGAACAGTCTTTGAAACTGGACATTGCTTTGGCACAGAACAGAATTAGGAAAAAGTGCTACCCAATGACATACTCCTAATTTTTGGATATGTATAAAATATGTTTTAATTATAATTGTGGCATCTACATTTGTAGACAGCCTTTGCTTAATCTAAGATCATTTGTTATTGTTTTTCTAAACAGCTGTCTTGGTGTCTACATTGATTTTAAACTCTAGTAGGCAAAAAAGTTTTTTTCAAGTATGTTAGTAATGGTGTGTGCATCAGACATCACCACTAATTTCCTTATTATGGGAACAGTTTGGGTGGTTGTATTTTCACTTTGAAAGTTTGATATAGTTCCCAGTTGCTAAATTCTCAAAGTCTCAGAAGTCATTTGATTGACAACTGCTTAAGCAGTTTCATTCTGAAGTTGACCCTGGGGTATTTCAGAACTCTGGGGAAGGGCAGTTGTTTCAGTAGAGTCTGGGAATCTTTTCAGTTCACTATTCATTTTTTCTAATTCTTAGATTTTACAAGTACAGTTAATTTTTAATTTTATTCTTTTAGAACTTTTCCACTGATGTTTAAAAGGCCATATCAAATGTATTAATATACTCACAAATGAGAGGAGGTGTCCACAAAGTTTAAAAATATTCTGAATAATATTTTCTTTCTTTTTAGCTGTCTCCGTTATGAGGTACAGCGCCTCTGCTTTTGGGTTTGCAGTAAGTAACCTGAAATGTATTTTCATGAAGTTTTGCACGTTTTTCTTATGCCCACAACTCTCACCCTGGACCCTTAAATAAGAGGGTGATTAGTGCATGAAAGCTTAGCATGAAAAACATACTTTTAATGGAAATAGCCTCTATAAAAAATTACAATTTAATAGAATTAAATTTCAACAAGTCTGTGTAATTTTCAAACACAGAGTGGGGGAACCACATTTTCTACAATGTGGTTGGGTGAGAGGATGTTTTAGGAGTTTAAGCCCTTTTTCCCTTCCAAGTTATATGTAGGCCTAGCATGCACTGGGGTGAAGCATTTGCTGGTGCAGACAGAGGTTTTGGGAGTTAAGATTGGGGCTACTTGCACTAGGATAACTCAGTCTGTAGCCCAACTAGAGGTAACCTGGGTTCCCAGCCTGCCTCCTGATAGGAGTTGATTAGAGAAGGTGGGTCTCTGCTTCACAGGCTAGATATGTTGAAAAATATGGTGAAATTTTCCCATGACCCTTCAAAAGAGTGTTAGTGCTTCTGATTTTCCAGACGAGAAGTGTGGTATGGTGCGATGACTCATAAAGTGAGCTCCTTTCAACATCCCTTCTGCGTAGCTGTAGGGTTTCCTGTACCTGAGGTTGTGTGTGCTTGTTCCCAAACCCACTTCTACCCTTTGCTGTAAGAACTTAATATTTTGGAGGTGTTACAGATTCTTTTTAGAATCTTATGAAAGATGTGAACTGACTAGAAAAATGCATATCAACACACATACCCCAAACACACCATGTATACACATGTGCACACACACACTTGTGTGTACACTCAGAAACACACACACATGCACATTTCTTCCCTTCTCTCTAGAGCATTCTCTCTTTCTCATTCAATCAAAAACATTGAATTTTGTATACCATTTCAAAGTGTTGGTAGACTTCCTGGAGCCCCTGGCGACTCCCACTTTCCCTCCTGGACCCAAGGTGGAACAGTCCCATTGAGAACCAGACATGTAGAATCCTCTCTTGGAATCTGTTACTTGAGATGTGCAGCAAAATGCTGCATTATCTTGCCTGCCATGGGGAAAACAATTCTATGTATTTCAGAATAGTGTAGCCCCCACCCCAGAGTGCTAGGAGTCAGGGGCTCTGGGAACAGAGCTCACCACATGGCTGATTGTGGTTTCTCAGGTTGTGGGAGGAGGGGCCGTGGCCCTGCCACCAGGCTGGCACGTGGGGTGCCTCAGGCTCCAGACTACACGGGCTGCACTGGGAGGGTCCTGAGTGGCTACGTCGTAATGATGGGAAGCCTCTTTGCTCTGAGGTCACTCTTTCAGATATTCTGAGCCACAGCATGGCCTCCCTGTCCCTTCACAGTCATGCCCTGTTAACTCTGGAAAACCACTAATGCCGTGTCTCCTTCTCTTAGTTTGATGCCATCCTGGACGTCCTGTCATCGGTGATTGTCCTGTGGCGTTACAGCAATGCGGCTGCGGTACACTCTGCCCACAGGGAATACATGTAAGTGAATTCTTACCTTTTTCCAGACTGCAGAACCCTTGCAGATGAAAGCCACAGAATTAGGCCATCAGCACAGCTCACCCTGCCACTTTTGTCCCAGTGTGAAGAATAAGGTCTCCAGTTTGCCTCTGAGAGCGGCTGGTGGATGTGAGCCACATCAGAGAGATGGGGTGTATCTTTACAAAGCTCTATGTTTTCTGTTGCTGAGTCTAGAGTGAACATTTGTTTGCTTGTCCATCCGTCTGTCCATCCATCCATCTTCTTTTTGTTATTGGAATCTTTGTTCTCTTGGAATTTTATGCTATTTTTTCTTTCCTTTTCAGTAAGATGAGTTCTCCACTGTAATTTACAGAAGCCATCTTAAGGGCATTCTGATTTATTCTGCTTGCCTTCCAATCCCTCTGTATTAGAAGATGTTGCTTGCCCCTGTCTCTACATCCTGTGGGTGAAGACTTTAATGTTGAGGAAATTTTGTTTGTGACCATAAAACCTCATGACTTTTCCAATTTCCATCTCTTTATGCTGTTTATAACCCCCGAGGTAGTAAGAGCACAGATTCCAGAGTCCGATTTGTTGGCTTTGAAGACTACCACTTGTTAGCTCTATGACCTTGTTTACCTTAGCTCTACTCCTTGTTTACTCATCTGGAAAAGCAGGAGAATAATTCCTCCTTCACGGGATTATTGCGATGAAGACGCACACTCACTATATGCATATACATGTATACTAACTTGTGTTTGTATATGTGTGGGGGTGTGTGTGTATACATGTGTGTATATATGTGTGTGTATATGTGTGTATCTGCAAGAGTTCTACCCTGCCTCTGCAGCTTTTGGGTGGTTGAACACAAATGAGCAAACGTCCTCTTGCTGAGTTTGTGGTGGCGCACAGATAGAAGGTACCCTCAAATGGGATGTTAAGCCATACCCAAATACCCTAATGTTGAGATACCTCTTTGCTGCCAGGGGATTCAGACAGTAATGTTTCTGAGACAGTGCCAAATGGGAGATTTTTGAAAGATGACACCATAAGTGATTCACTAATGAGAGCAAATTTTAGTTTGCTTCATTGTTGGCTTTAGGCAGTGCACAAAAACTTCTTTTAAGTGTTAAATATTTATTTTAATGTATATAGCTCTTTTTAAACAAATATGATGGAAGTATCAGACTTGTGATATCACAGATGATATCATTTAGAATAAAGTTAATTTTAAAAAGTTAATTTGTGGTTGAAAAAAATTAGTAAGAAACTTATTTTGTAAAATTTCAAATGATGGTACCATAATGACCAAGGTGGAAGTAACACTGGTCTAGCTGAAGAAGCAGCTAATGCCTGCATCCACCCAGGCTGTTATGTGGGTATTACAGGAATTCAGTGAAGGCAATCTAGAGAGTGCAATCTAGAGATATGCTCAGATTCTGAGAGCTAGCCATGGTTTTGTCAGAAGAACACTTAAATTGTTGGTTCTATAGTTGACCTGTCCAATACTGTTACCACTAATGCAACATTGTAGCACTTGATATGTGGCTTGTCCGAAGTGACATGTGTTGTAGGTATAAAAGACATACCAGATTCCAAATACTTAGTAAGAAAAAAGAATGTAGACATTTTATTAATAATTTTAAAAATATTGTTTACATGTTAATATCAGAATATGTTGGATATATTGAGTTAACCTATTAATTTTTCTTCTGTTTTTAAATGTGGCTTCTAGAAATTTAAAATTACACATGTGGCTTGCATTATATTTCTATTGAGCAGTGCCCTCTAAGGAGAAACCTCTTCTCTCTGCCTTTTCTTTCTTTCAGAGTTAATACTTCAGAATTTGATTTCTAATTCCAGAAGGAATTGAATTCTCAGTTTTTCGATTTCTCTCTTCTAATGTGCTTTTTTATCTGATTTCCTTTCTGCTGAAATGAATTTTGTGCATATTAGTCACAAAGCCACAAATTACGGTGCCTTTTCTATAGTTCTGGTATCTGTGTGAACATTTGCCGGGTGGCCTGAAGGTTTTACAAGATCAAAACTGATGACAAGAAATGTCTTGGTTTCACTATTTTTAATGACCCCAAACAGGCACCAAAATGTATGTACTCATATTACCCAAAAGGCAAAAATTCACACAGGAATTGCTTTGGTAATTCCCAGGTGACTGTTCATGTGATGATACCAATGAATTCCCCTGGAGATTTCTAATCTTAAGGATTAAAATGATACTCACAGTCCTCAATATTGCTGACTTTAGTTTAGAGTTTTAATCTCTGGCTCACCTCATGTAAGTCAAAAATTCGTGAAATCACTGCCAGATGAGAAGCTGATGTTTGCATGTTAATGAACATAAATGAATAACAAGGCGCATAGCTCGAAAAACCATTGGTTTTTGTTTCATGCTGGAGAATAGTATTAGAGGGAATTGGGAAATATCCACCTGGTGCTTTGTTAATTTTTCTTATTTTTTTGAATTGGATCCAAAGACTCAGAATGAATCTTGGGCTTGCTACTGCTAATCAGAGGAAGAGAGATTATGGCTTCAGCACCACCACAGAGTATGGCCTCAATAGTTTTTTTTTGTTTGTTTTGCATTTTTAAATTTTGGTAAAAAATGCATGACATACAATTTATTATCTTAATGGTTTTTAAGTGTACAGTTCACTAGTGTTAAGTATATCATTTATTTATTTATTTATTTTTGTCCTTTTTTTTTTTTTGTGACCGGTAAGGGGATCGCAACCCTTGGCTTGGTGTCGCCTGCACTGTGCTTGAGCGCACTGGCCATCCCTATATAGGATCCGAACCCGCAGCGGGAGCGCCGCTGCGTTCCCAAGCGCCACACTCTCCTGAGTGCGCCACGGGGCCGGCCCTTTATTTATTTATTTATTTATTTGTCCTTTTTTTTTTGAGTATATCATAATTGTTGTGAAACGGATCTCCAGAAGTTTTTCATCTTGCAGAATTGAAACTCTGTACCCGTTGAACACCAACTCCCCATCTCCTCCTTCCTGCATCCCCTGGCAGCTACCCTTCTACTTTCTTTTTCTATGAATTTGACTACTTTAGATACCTCATGTAAATGGAATCATACAGTATTTGGTTTTTTGTAATTGGCTTATTTCACTTAGCATGATGTTCTCAAGGCTTGTTCATCTTGTAGCATGTGACATGATTTTCTCTTTTTAAAGGCTGAGTAATATTCCACTGTATGTATATGCCACTATGTGGGAAAAAGCCCACCCTGAAGTGTTTTTCCTATGCTCTTATTCAACAACACAGAAGACAGACTTCTGTGACTGAATGTGTGTGGGGGTTTCTCCCCAGTAACAAGCAAGCAATTCTCCAATGAACACAAGCTGGGTGTCCTCTAATTCAATTTAATGCTGATGGTATCTACCTGGAGATACTGTCAGATCCAACAGCAGGGCTCAGTTCCACAAGACTGTCCCCTACTTCAGATGTCAGACACAAGCCCTTGGTTATTTACCTGTGCTTCAGACCAAGTGGCTATAAATCAGGGTCCCCACAACCCCCTCCTCGGGTTCCGTTGATTCGCTGAGCAGCTCACAGAACTCAGGGAAACACTTACATGTACCACTTTGTTATAAAGGATATTGAAAAGGATACAGAGGAAGATATGCACAGGGCAAGGAATGGGGGAAGGGGCGTGGAGCTTCCATGTCCTCCCCAGGTGCGCCACCCTCCAGGAACCTACACATGTTCACCAATCCAGAAGTTCTCTGAACCCTGTGCTCTTGAGTTTTTATGGAGGCTTCATTATGTAGACATGAGAGAGGCATAGATGACCACATAGAAATGTGATTGGACAAAAAGGGTGTGTCTGTCACTAACAGACTGAATGGGGACACCCAGCAGGCCTGTTTGTTCCCGTCCTCCTTTGTCTCTCTGTGCAGCATTCCTTCCTTCAGAGTATGGGGCAGAACCCCCTCTCAAATGGTGGTCGTATGATGTACAATCAGAGAGGATAGGTCAGAGAATTTGTTTATGGCCAGCTCTAAGACAGGCAGGGGAAGGTTAGAACAAGCCAGGAACCATGGATGGAAACCAAAATATGCATATACATATCGTAATAGCACAACCATATTTTGTGTGTCCATTCATCCATTGATGCGCATAGGTTGTGTCCACCTCTTGACTGTTGTGAATAGTGCTGCTTTGAACATGGGTGTGCAAATATCTCTTTAAGATCCTGCTTTTAACTCTTTTGGATATATGAATATACCCCAAAATGGGATTGCTGGATCATATGGCAGCTCTTTTAAAATTTTTTTGAGGAACCTCCATGCTGGTTTCCATAGTGGTTGTACCATGTTATAATCCTACCAGCTAGTTACTATCCAAATATGAGTAGTTGCTTTCTTCTGGTGGGGTATAGAGGTATGGAGAAGGTGAACCATCAGGTTTACTCATGGTCAGGGTTTTCAACAGGTGACTGTGATGGAAGGAGGGGCAAGGGAGTCAAGTATGCTTGCAAGGGAGGTATTCTAAGAATAGATCAGAATATTCAAACTGGGCAAGGAGGGGTGTAAGGACAATGGCAAGATTAACAAATAGCCTCCATGGTTTAGAAGCCTTGATTAGGTCAACGATTGTTGGTGTGGGGTACTAACCTGAGAGTGGGGTGCTAAAAGCCACCATCCCACAGGTATTTCATTTATTGATGTAGATTTAGGATGGAAGTAGGTGGCTGACTTAGGGAGGGAACGAGAGGTCAGGGACAAGAATGAGGCCAGGTGTTGGCTGGGTTCTGCATCTGGGACTGAAGGTATTGGAGTGTTTGCAGTATTTAAGGAGAGGTGAAGGCAGGGAAGCAGTGCTGTTGCCATCAACAGATGGAGGTGCAGGGGGCGGTTTAGTCTGACGGCAGCTGGCAGTGTTGAGGGAGGAATCTGGAGAAGTGGTTTGAAGTGGTCCCCAGGAAGAAGGAGGCTTTGAGAATGTGGCAGAGCTGCCTTTACTTCAAAGGTGGGGAAAGCAGGGCCGAGCCCGTGGTGCACTCGGGAGAGTGCGGCGCTGGGAGCACAGCAGCGCTCCTGCCGCGGGTTCGGATCCTATATAGGGATGACTGGTGCGCTCACAGCGCTCACTGGCTGAGCGCGGTGCGGCCGGTCTCAAAAAAAAGGAAAAAAAAAAAAAAAAGGTGGGGAAAGCAGCTTCCTCAGGGAACAACCAGCTGTTTATTAGGGCGAGAAGGTGAAGGGAGCAGTTGGAAAAGAACTGGACGATGTAGGGACTGGGAGTAGGATGGGAGCGTTTGGGAGGGAAGAAGGCAGCTGTGTGGGGCATGTGCACAGAGCAGCGTGGGAGTGAGGGCGGGTGGTGACACCGGCCTGGTGACAGTGGTTTGCTGTGCAGCCACTCAACAGAACAAAGCACTATTTGTATGCTGATATTGTGATCTCCAAGGTTCATTAGGTGAAGAACGCATGGCGCAAGACAGTGTATATGGCTTTTTCTCATTTGTGTTCACCAAAGGGGTGTGTATCCACACATGCTTGTTTAGGCAGATGAAAGGTCTCTGCAAGCATACAAAGGAGACTGGCAGCAGGATTGCCTCCACTCTAGGAGGAGGGGGCTGGGGACAGAGGAAGGAGGGGAGACATTTTCTTTGCTGTAGACCAGAACTGTCCAGTAGACTCTCTGCAGTGATGGACGTGCTCTGTATCTTTGCTGTGTAGCATGATAGCCGCTAGTCACTTGTGGCCATTGAGCACTTGGCATGGGGCTAGAGCAACTGAGGAACTGGATTTTTAGCTTTATTTGGTTTTAAAGAATTTAAATAATCACATGCAGCTAGTGGCTGTCATGTTGGACAATGCCTCTTTAGATAGTTTGATCATTTTAAACCTATTTTTTAAAAACAGGCAAAGTTGTTAAAGTTCAGGGGATTTGAAAATGAGAAAAAGATATTAAGGGAAGGTAGGAGATGCTGGAAGTGGAGGGCGTGGGGAGAAATTGAACTTGGCAGGGAATATCACGCCTGGCTTAGCCATTCTCAGCCCCGTGTGCTGTGTAAGGCCACAGGAGGGACAGCCTCCTGCTGCCGTCAGCTGAGAGGGCCATTGGGATGCTTGCCACAGAAGGGACAGCTTGGTGCTCATCAGGGGCCTCTGACATTTTACATGTGATGGCAGCACAGGTGGGGCCACACGAGGTGCCTCAGTCCCATCTGTCTGTTTGGGCCATCAGTCAGCTCATCGAGACAGCGATGTGGCGACAGAAGGGAAGTGTTGTTCACCTTTGGAGGTGAACACTTTCTAATTCAGCAACACTGGGTAAACGGTGTAGGCCGAAAGGTGGTTTTACTGTTCCAAATGTACCTCCAAATGATATTATGCCCAGCAGAGTAAAGTGAATTTTGAGGGCTGTGGAATGCGAAAGGAAGGGGACACACTGCTTCTCATCCAGAGTACTCGCTCTGCTTTCTTTTCAAATTTGTTGAGCCAAATGCTGTGGCCTGCAAACTACCAGGCAACAGGATGGCTTGATGATAGCCTTTTGATTACTGGCTTCAGCAGCACCCTCACTGCTTTTGGAAACAACTCCAGAAATTAAAAAAGAAAAGTAACTGATTCAGTCAAGAGGTGATGGATTGGTAATTTGCTTTTGGTGCCTGATGTAAAAGGACTGCAGAGGCAATGAGTTATTATGCCAAGAATATGTTAAAATAGTATCACATCTCCTCCCACCCCGTTCTCATGGGGTGTTCAGTCTGGCCCTAAATCAGAGATTCTGTGAAAGTGAATCCAATTTACTCCACATTTGTCTAGTGCACTTTACAAAGCTCTTGAACATGTTTTAACTCAAGAGCAGAACCTACACTAGAAAAATAACTTCACAGATGCCCTTGGTGACTGATGAGATCTGAGGTAAAAGGTAGAGCCTTTATAGGAGGACATGAGCTCACCTGCCTTCAGTGGTTTGGATTTTATCTTGCCTGAAGGCAGAAGGGAGTGGCCTTCCATGGTCATGAAAAGGACATATGAAACCTGCCATGTCACAGACATGACACCAACGGGTTGTGGTGCTATAGTCAGGATGCACTAGAGGAAGGAGTATAGACTTAGTCCCTGTTATGTGTTAAATTGTGTCCCCCAAAAAGATATGTTGAAATCTTAATCCCCAGTACCACAGAATGTGACCTTATTTGGAAATAGGGTCTTTGCAGATGCAATCCAGTGGAGATGAGGTCACGCTTGATTAGGGTGGGGCCTGATCCAATGTGGCTTGTGTCCTTATTAGAAGGGAAAACAGACATGCAGGGAGTAGACAGCCATGGGATGATGGAGGCAGAGGTTGGAAAGACGCATCTATAGGCCAGAGAATGCCAAGGATGGCAGCAAACACCCAAAGCCAGAAGAGGCAAGGAAGGATGGGTTGAAGAGGGCACGTGGCCGTGCCAACGCCTTGATTTCAGACTTCTAGAATCCAGAACTGTGAGACAATAAATTTCTGTGTGTCAGCCCCAGGAAACTGACAGTCTCTGAGAAGAGTCCTCCTCCAGAGCTGCACTCTGCCGCTCCCCTGCTCTGTGACGTTCAGTCATTCATTAATCTTTTGAAAACTCCGTTTTCTCATCTGTGAAGGGGGAGTAACCAAATGGCATTGTGGTGAAGATTAAACATGGTATTGAATGCAACATCAATATAGGTTCAGAAAATCTTAGGTGACTGACTTATTTTCCATCCCTAGAGTGGAAAATGTTTTTATTAGTCATGTTAGAATAGTTTGAAATTATCTGCCCTATTTTATTTTGCTTTTCAAGATTGTGAAATAAGAGAATTTGCAAAGAAAAAAATTTTAAATTCCAAATAGACACTTTAGCATATTTTAAAAATTCCTTTTAACCTAGGGACCCAGGGTAATTGTGTAGTGAGGTGAAAGAAAGATTGTTCCTAGATTCTTTGATTTTATTCCTTGCTTCCCCCCCCTCAAAAGAAATGTGATTTGTGTGGGGAAAGACAAAGTAATACATGGTATTGTAAAAAGTTGAGGTAATTCATAGAGGGACAAAGAATACAGTAAAACTCACTTGTTATAGGGCTCCCCAGAAATCACCAGAGCTAACATTTTGATGCATATCGTGTGTGAATGCATGCATGTGGTTACACATATATTTCTTTTTTTTACCTAAATAGAGATGATCTATATACACCCTTTTGCAAACTGGTTTTTGTGTACTTAACACCATATTTTGAACATCTTTCCATCTTATAATAGATAGAGGTTTGTTATTTTTTGATAGAATACATGTGCTATTTTATGTGTGGATTTAGTCAATTTTGTTTGAGCACATTTCTACTGAAGATGTGGTTTATTTCCAGTGTCTTGGAGTTAGAAAAACATGACATAACTGTCAGTACATGTTTGTATTTTAATGATTGTCCTCATTTCTTTAGGATAAAGAGGTCTGGGTCAAAGAATATGCTGACATACTTTTGACAACCAGTGTCAAATTGTGGTCTAAGAAGGTCATACTAATTTACATTCCCACTAGCAGGGGATGAGGATGTCTGTTTACTTACCTTTGCCAAGTGTTATGATTGTTTTTGATCTTTGCTAGCTGTCCAGGTGGGAGATTGAGTTCTCCACGTTAATGTGCATTTCTTTCATTACTGGTCTAGTTGAACATATTTTCATATGCTTTGGGGGCATTTGCGTTTCTTCTAGGAAGCGGGTCGCCAGAATTTCAAATGAGAATGAGAAACCGTTTCTTTCCATTTTGGGGCAGTTTCCAGACTCTGGCTTCTAGAACTTGGGTGACTAAGGAAGTACAACTTAGCAGTTGACCAGGTAGTTCCCATCTTGCCGTCACCACTCATATTCTTTCTGCATTTCCTTTTTTTTTTTTTCTTTTACGGATCTAATTACTGTATATAATTTATATATTGGTATATTTGTTTGTCCCTGTCCCTCACAAGACTTTAAGCTCATCAGGGCAAGGGTGTTCCTTAACTGTCTTATTCTTTTTATCCCCAGTTCCTAGAATAGTGCCTGCCATTTAGTAAGTGCTCATGAAAGAAATTGCAGAATGAAAGATTCAACTGTGGAAATGCTCATCCTAACCCTTATTAGGATGGTAATAGTCATTTACTGAGCACCTGCTTTGTGCCAGGTGTCATGCTGGGCTCTGCCTGAGGTATTATTTAATACCTGGTAAAAAAGGTAAGAATTGTTCCTGAAGGCTCATGGTTAGTAGTGTATAGAACAGGGGTTTAAACTTAGGTCTTGCTGTCTTGCTTGCTCTGAAATTTGCCTACAACTGCTCTGCAGCGCTCTCTCTCCAAATGATCATTTGCATGTCTTGGTGTTACCAGTGTTTTGTTTGGACCCCTCATCCTTCCTGCTGGAAATGCCCCCTCCTAGCAATTAGCTGCAACCCAAAATTAATTGGAGGGAGAGGGAGAGTGACCATGGATCCAGAAGAATTAAGAACTATAAAATTGTCCAGCTGGAAATGTAGTCCTGGGCTTTGGTTCTAACTCTGCAAGGTGAGGAAATGGCTAGCGCTTGGTCAGATACAGATAAACCGGGTAATCACCTCAGGGCAGTCCAGGGACTGGATTGTATTCCTAGGAGTTGTGTTCATTTCCTGGGTCCCCTGGTGAATGGCTGCCAGTGACAAACACTTTAGCCCTCAGGTTTCTCAAAGGCCTTGCTAATGAGGATCGCTTGTGTTGGCTGCAGGCCCGCTTTCCTCCAGGCTCTTTGAAACTTTGTTTCCTGTTTTGATGAAGGTGGGCTGAGGGATTTGTGGCTTTGCCATCAAGGATCAGGAGCTGGCCTTTGTCCCTAGTTGTGGCCTTTCCTCTGGCACCTGCTGCTAAGACAAGGTATTTGCCGAATGGGGAGTGTCTCATCATGGAGAGTGCTGGCTCCCAGCAGTGTGGAAGGGACCCCCGTTCACCCTGAGGATGGTCACCCTGAGAGACATAGAAAGCCTGGAAGTCACAGGGTTTGCCATTCTTCCATCTTCCTCCTGCTGCCCATGCTTGAACAGACTTAGTTCAGGAGCCCTCCTTGAATAGAACTGTGAGAAAATAACTGTTGTTTAAGCCAACTGTTATAGTAGCCTGAGCTAAGACAGTGTCCATATGGTTTCTTCCATTTTTCTCTCTGTAGGTAGACCAGTGTAGGGATCTTGGGCATTGGAACAAGCAGGGGTTAGATGAATATGTATTTAGTAGCATCAGCCTGTATATTAGAGATGCTGTTTGGTACTAAAAGGAACCACCCTTGAGACCAGGACACTGACTACTGTTCCTTCTCCTTTGAGCGGACACACTTTGGAGCGATCTGCCATATTTGTCTATATAACCACTTTTTTTGTATTTCCCTAGCTGACCACCCCCCTTTCTGTTTTATGAGCTTTTCTTTAGTTGTGGTGATACTATCACCATCTGATAATAATTGAGGTTCCTATTCTGTTTAATTCTACATTTTCTGAGTGCCTAAAGGTCCTAGATATAGAGCTGTGGGTCTTACAGTCTTGCAGGGAACCATGGCCTGGAAGCCAAGGGATTTTTGTACAATTCCTCTTCTGATCTGATAGGTTTTGATCGAAATGTTTGACTCTGAGGACCATCTTCATTACGAGTATTCTGACTGTGCTTTGGGCACTGTGCTCCCTTCTTTCTGTGTTTCATTTCATTTAATCCTCAGGACAATCCTATGCCATAGAGATTTCACTATCCTAATTTTCTAGAAGGGAAAAAAAAGGCTTAGAGAGACATGGTGACTTGCCCAGAGTTGTAGAGCTGGGATTATGCTGGTGGAGCAAGGATTTGCACCATGCGCTGCTGGACTCTAAAGCCTGGTGGTGCCTTCATTTCTAGACAGCTCCGAGTATGTCCTGCTGAGGTGGGAAGCCCCATAGATTCATTGTGTGCTGATGGCAGGTGTGACTGTGGGCTAAGAAAAGAGAGGGAGAGAGCAGCTGTGATGAACCCCAGACCTTAGCCAGCACCCACAGGGGAGTCTCGCAGTCTCATGGCAAGCTGGAAGGGTGAGCCCGGAGGGGGATGGTGAATGGGCCTCCTTATGTTTTCCTTGTATCCCAGAAAGAAGTTGTTTACCCAGTTTGAGAGGCAAAAAATCTGTATTTTAGATTTGTTTCTGCCACACAGAATCTGTTAGCTCAAGATTGAAACCCCTCATTTCACCTGCCTTGGAGGTATCTTAGGAAAAGGATTAAAAGAGAACATGTTCTGAAGACTTAAAGTGCGTACTTTCTCTCTCTCTCTATATAAATAAATATATATACACACACATATACATAATATGAAATATATAAATAAGTAAAAATATAAAATATATATGTAAAAGTAATATATCTATCTTAAATGCAATTAAATTAATTCTTCTTAAAAATTTTATTTTATTGTTGTATGAATGCTTAACATACATGAGATTTACCCTCATATAAGTTTTTAAGTGTATAATACAGTGTTGTTAACTACAGGCACACTCTTGTACAGCAGATCTCTAAAGGTTGTTTATCTTGTGTAACTGAAATTTACGTCCTTTGATCAGCAACTCCCATTTGCTCCTCCTCCCTTAAATTCCTAAATAAAATCTCTGAATGGACTTTAGCACTTGGACAGTAAGGTAGTTCCAAGCTTTAAATGCAAGAGTTAAAAATCCTCCTTTTCGACTGCTTTTTTAGGGCGACAGAACTTGGCAAATTGCTGTTTCTCTGTTTGCTATTGTGTTTGTTGCTACAAAGGGATCGTTTAGTGTGGGTGGTGTTAGCACCCACCAAAATTTGTTCTTTTTCATTTTCAGCCAAGAAAATCTTTTGCTCTTTTTTTTTTTGTGTGTGTGTGTGTGTGTGTGTAATGAGAAAACCGGTGTGCATGATACATCAGTGATGTGGGAGTCACCTATAAACAAGCAGTACACTGGTTTTACACTACTTTTTAAATCCAAGTTCAAATTCTCCTCCTCCACCAAGGAGGCTGAGACCTGGAAAAACCAGGTGTGATAGGTGTAATTCTTCCAGAATATAAAGGCATGTGTTGGAGTCTGAAACTGAGTACCCTTCAAACATAGTAGTGGTGTGAAGGGTCTGTTGGCAAGTCCTATCTGAGAGAACAGAGGAAACTTGGGGAAATGACATATTTAGGCCTCTACATCTCAGTACTCCTCCCCTTTACCCCTATTTTGAGCAAGATATTTTGTTAACTTCAGTTAAGACCAATCTGACTAAATACCTGTGCTTCCTCAAGGGTTCATTTGGTTGCTTGGGTGGACAACTCAAGAAAGGTGTCATGGAGAGACACTTAACGACCTTTTCCAAGCAGAGTATGGATGAAGAGATAAATCAATCCTGAGGGACTTCCACGACATAGTGAATCTAAACTCCACCATTATTTTCAGTCTTCTAGATAATCATCTGCATATCTGGAATGCTGGGTGATGATCTAGGTATCCAATTTCTGGTTGGCTAGGTGTTCTGTCGATGTAGCATGCATTTTGTTTTATCTGTGAGAAGGTAAAATTTGTTTTGAAAAAGGTCCCATTTTACCCACCAGATTTCTCTCAAGAGATGCATTTTCTACCATTTGACTTTGGTGTGTATTCATTCAACCATGAGTTATTGAGAGTCCACTATGTGCCAGGTACTCTTCCAGGCACTGGGAGGAAATGAGACAGACCAGCTCCCTGCTCTGGTGGCCCTAAAAGGAGAAGATGGCCAGGAAAATAATTGCAGAGGATAGTAGGAGCTGTGAAGAAAATAAACCAGGGTGATGTGCCAGAACGTGTGAGGAAGTCTACTCTGAAGGTGGAGGTCAAAGAAGGTCACTGTATGGGGGTGACACTTGAACTGATCCTGTGGATGGCAGGAAGGAGCCTGGAGAAAAAGCTTCCTGGGACAGAGGGATCTCTGCAAACAAAGGCCTTAATGTGGGACCAGCTTGGTGTGTTTGAGACTCTGAAAAATAGCTTCCTGTGGCTGGACCCAGTTAGTGAAGGGCAAATGGGAGAGCAGCTGGGGCCTTGGGTGCCTTGGGAGGAAGTTTTGATTATACAAGCAGTGGGAAGCCAGGGGCGGTTTATTAAGTCTTGGCTGAAGTGATCTCGTTATATCATTAATGTAGGGGAGCTCGGGGGGGGGGGGGGTTGTTATAAGACAACTCTGCCATTCTCATGAATATGTGAGGCCCTATGTTATTTAAAAGTGAAAATATTTTCATCCTTCTCACTGATTGGAATTGTGGTGCATATTTGTAGAGAAAATACATTTAAATTAATGTAAATTTTAAGGTGAAAGTTCTCTCATTCATATGTACCTTCATCCTTTCCACCATAAAAGATAATCACAATGAGCAGTTTGGTGTGTGTCCTTCCAGAATATTTACTTTGAAAATAAAATACGATACACGTTCATAGGTTTTATACACACGACTAGGTGTAAATGAAAGTAGAATCTTTCTGTACGTGTTGTCTGGAACCTGTTTCTTTCCCCTAACACAAAACAAAGGACATTTTTAAATCTCTTGCCTGTATCTAACCCATTCTTTTTAATGACCTCATGGAGTCCTGCTGTTGGCTATATCATAATTTATTTAACAGTTTATTGGGAAATCTGAGTTGTTCCAGCTTTTGCTGTTGTAAGCTGTGATGCCATTTACCACTTGTGTGTGAATCTATGCACACCTATTATTTTCTTTAATAAGAGACAACTAAACTGTGTTTAAAAATCCCTTAGTGTGTCCTTGCCCAATCTGTATTCTGAATGAGAGCGAAAGCTGGTTGGTTGGGAAGGGGGTACATTACACCAGAGATCTGTCAGTCCCCAAGTATGGCACGGCTGTTGTTTGCCACTGGTCTGTAATCTTGATTGTTCATGGAGTGGCCACTGTGATTGGAAGTGCCGCCAGCCACAAACGCACAGAAGAATACGGAACATATGCAGAGAATTGTAAGCTCGCCTGTTTTATATGCACATGAAGCCCGCAGTATTCCCCAAGCGCCCTTCACTGTGTGGGCACAGCTGCAGGTCTGTATTGGAAGTGCCGCCAGCCACAAACGCACAGAAGAATACGGAACATATGCAGAGAATTGTAAGCTCGCCTGTTTTATATGTACATGAAGCCCGCAGTATTCCCCAAGCGCCCTTCACTGTGTGGGCACAGCTGCAGGTCTGTATTAGTTTGCTTTTCTGAATATCATGAGNACATGAAGCCCGCAGTATTCCCCAAGCGCCCTTCACTGTGTGGGCACAGCTGCAGGTCTGTATTAGGTTGCTTTTCTGAATATCATGAGTAACTAAAGCCAGGGACAGGCTTACAAACAATAGACTACAAAAAGCTGGGTCTGCCCTTTGCATAATTAACCCATAATTCTGCATTTCCAGAAATGTGACTGCTTGAGACAGTGGCAAGCACGTGCAGGATCAAATACACACTTCCTTATTATTGAATCTACATTTTGCAAATATCACAATTTATCAAAAGCAGAGGAGCTTAGGAAGGAGGGTTTGGCTGATGAAAGAAGAAAGAAATGACATAAGAGTAGTTTTTCTGCATGTGTTATTTTACCCAGTCTTTGAGACAGTCTGAGAAGGCTGGCCTTACCCAGATGTGGGAGGGGTTGCACAGCACTTGGGGCTTGTTGTGTGTTGTTTGGACATGAGGGCTGGTGTGTAGATTTGGGAGAACCATTTCTTTGAGGTGCATTCAGCTCTGATGACTGAGCTAGGATTTAGGTCCGGGTTGGGAGTCAGCCAGTTAGGCAGAGATGCCCAACTTAGATGGGCTGGACTTTTCACTTTTGGCTTGTCAAAGATACAAGATCATGGTCTTGAGCTGAATATACAGCTGAGCTAGGATTTAGGTCCGGGTTGGGAGTCAGCCAGTTAGGCAGAGATGCCCAACTTAGATGTGCTGGACTTTTCACTTTTGGCTTGTCAAAGATACAAGATCATGGTCTTGAGCTGAATATACAGACCTGAATTTTGTTTTGAAACCAGCTGGGTTCATTCCACCATTCTATAGTTGGCCTCTGTCCCCTGCCTCTTTCTGCCCATTCACCAGCAAGGAAGGTACCTGCATAAAGAATTCTCTGGGGCTAGGTTTAGGATATTACCCAAAGTACATATTTTGATGGACTTCTAGAAGGGGGATTTTTTTCTGGTAAGTAGAACAAATGTAAACCCCCTTACTCCCATCTCAACATCAAAATCAGACTGATATAAGCTGACAAAATTTGTTAGAGCTCAAAACAGAAAGAATCAAAGCATAGTTGAGGAAATGTAGAAAAGTATATAAACCCATTTCTCCTTAAATCCTAAGCTTTATGATATTGGATTGGCTCATTTCAAAGCGTGTATGTTGTGTGTGTGTTTGCTTATTTATGCATGCACACATGTGCTGGGGAATTTCATTGTGGGAGAAAATATATTTGCATATTAGCTGCTTTCCAGAAATAATTACTTTGATTTATTCACTCTCCAACCTCAGAGGAAAGCCCAGGTTATTAGATTTAGTTCCAAAGAAGGCATATGTTATTGAGTTAAAGAAGAAGACTTAAATTGGTTGCTCTGTTTATCTGTTTCTTTTTCTCTAGAATAAAAATTGTATAGATTGATTGAGGAAGACCTTCTAAGAATTTCTGTGGGGCCTGTTATATATTGGGAAGTTAATCAAGGGGCATTTTTTTCTCTCCTAACTGCCTTCTAGAGAAGAGAATCTGCACAGCGAAGGATGTGCTGTTTCTGGAGTATGTGAAAGCACGGGATCATTTGTAGAATGAACTTTAAGGGGGAAGGGCTTGAGGGATGCCACCCCTTCCTTGGGCTCTTACATATCTCTTGACACTCATGGGGACATGGGGCTTTCTAGCTTGCATATAATTTTCCTGTGTAGGCCTGGGCTGGAGGCTCGATTGGTAGTGGCCTTGAGGGCCACCAAATGCCATCTCTTTTCCTTCCAATGTGAAGTCCTCCCTGCTGTGTTTCTATTATAATCCTCAATGGTGGCCTTTCAGCCCCTTCTGGGATACTCCTCACTTTCCTTTTTAGGGTTTTTGAAAACCAAGTGTAAAAATATATATATAGTAACAGCATTTCATGATTTTAAAATTAATACATATTTACTTTTTAAAAACAGAACAATCTCAAAGTATAAAAATAAAAATCACTCCTCATCCCACGACCCAGAGAAAATGGCTAATTTCGGGGGATTTGTTTTTGTTCTCCATCTTTTGTGCACATGCACAGGTTTATGCACATTTTTACAAAACTCAGTTAATGCTGCGTTTTTGTGTGCATCCTGCTTTCTCCCCAACTTAACCTTTTAGAGTGAGCATTTCTTTGTCATTAAAAAATCTGGAGGTACTTCATTTTAAGTGTCCTTTAATGTTCCGTCTTATGGATGTACCTCTATTAACAATTCCCCTTTAATTAAGTACTTAAGTGTGTTTTTTTTCCTATTGTATTTATGCCTTGTATATTATTGCATCTGTCTGATTATTTCCTTAGGAAGAAAATTCCTTGAAATGGAGTTTCTAGTCAGAGGTTTGATACATTACTGCATTGTCCTCTGAGAAGATTATGACAATTTATATTCCAGCTATCACTAGGTATTTTCACTTAAAAAATTGAGGATTTAAGAGGCAAAATGATGTCCATTACAGCCTTCTTCACTTTTCAAATGGTTTTTAAAGACATGACCCTGGAGACCTCACTCCAAATTGATTATTTGACTAATCAAGATTTTCCAGAATGTTTGTCCAACCAGAGTTTAGTTCACCTAACTATACCCTCATTTCTCTATTTTATTCATAAGAATGTTATGAGAAACTCTTGACAAATACCTTGATAGAATCAAAATATATCACCCAAGGCAGTGCCCTGGTTTACTAGCCTAGAGAAGCCATCTATAAAGGAAATAAATGAAGTTAGGTCAGTTAGATTTAATCCTGGTGAACCTAGGTTAGCTGGACAAAATCTTTTTCATTTTGGAATGTTTATAATAAATCTGTTGAACAAGCCATCTAAGAATTTGAAGTAAGCCTTTTATCAGTCTTTAATTTCTATGATCTATTTAAAAATATCAAGACCTTCTTCCAGACTTTTAGAATAGTTTTCTGCTGCCCTGATTTGTTTTCAAAGACTGCTGGCAGAGTTTTCATGATAACATTGAAAGTCCTTTCAGTATTTGGGATAATGGGGTTTGGGATGTGGTTGCTGTTAGAGTGACCAGGCGTTTTTATTCGAGTCTCTCTTGTTGTACTTCTGTGTCCTCTTAATGAATTCCCCTCTTTGTGCCTTGTCCAGGTGGAAGGTCAGGAGAAAGAATCTAAGAGGAAGTGGTGCTGTTCTGTCTTTTCTTTGTCTCATATTGACATTGACCATTTTTTTAGGGTTGTAATCAAACTGACAATTTTGCTCTGAATGGCATCTGAAAAGATTTTTTCCCCCACCTATCAAAAGGATAGTTTTTCAAGGCTCAGCCCACTTTGGACATATGTCTAGTAATATGTAAGGATACTTCAAAAAGTTGATGGAAAAATAGAATTAAAAGATACTGTGAATCTTTTTGTGAACTTTTTTCATAGTATTTTTTAATTCTGCTTTTCAATGAACTTTTTGAAGTACTTTGTATATTGTATATGTTATTCTTTTGATTGTATCTTTTGACTAATTAATTGGCTATTTTTGTATGTTCCTCTTAAATCTTGCTTCATCAGAAAGTGTCCCGGGCTGTCATGGCGATTTATTTATGGGCATCCTTTCTCTCAATCTTGCCCTTTTCCCAGCCAGTATTTGTGGTTTCAGCCAGGACCGGAAGGATTCCCAAGGTTAGGACAGATCACTCTGGTAGCCTTACTTAGGATGGTGGAAGAGCAGGAATAGGACAGCCCTGTTGGTCTCATGGCCACATACTCGTCTGGAAATTATAAAGCCCTTGTGCCTTGAAAACCTCCTGCCATAGCTGCGCCCCAGCTTCACTCCCCAGCCTCAAGCTGTTTTACAGCAGGACTGGGAATCTGGGGCTTTTTTTTTTTTTTTTTTTTTTTTGG